>NW_027441377.1:0-50000 GCF_949628215.1 Phalacrocorax aristotelis | reverse complement strand
GATGAATAAGAAAAGGAGGCCAAAGAGAACACAATGTAGTATGGAAAAAAAGAACAGCGGCCTACGGGGAAGGAGGAATTAAGGTCAGGCACTGGGAGGCAGATAGAGACAAATGAAGAAACAAGTGAAAAAACCAACAGCAATGGGCTACCAAGACAGAGAGGGACGAGGTGAGGAAATTAAACATAGCAGCAAGGAGCTGGACAGAGAGATGAGGACAAACAAACAGCACGGGTCTATGTGGAAGAGAACGTGGAATTAGAACACAGAGAGGGAGCCTGTCAGAGGTGGAGATAAAAGCAGCAGAGAGGGGAAGAGAGGCAGCAGAAAGAGGGAAGAGCAGGACAGAGACCAAGAAAGAACGATGAGGAGCAGGCTGGAAACGCAAAAAGAAGCTGGGGCAGGCAGCACGACAGCGAGGGAGGAAAGAAGAATAGGGGCAGAAAGCTGAACCGAGCAAGACGGAGGAAGACAAGAAAAGCGACAAGAACAGGGCAAAGAGGAGAGAATGAAGTCACGGGGACGACAGGGTTTCGAGACAGCCAACGACAGAGGGAAGGGGCCGGGGTAGGGAACACCTCAAAACAAACCATGGGGCTACGTGGTACAGAGCATGAGAAGGGAGGGAAATAACCATTAGGGACAGGGAGCCAGAGGAAAAAGAAAATACATCAAAAGGGAGATGGAGAGCAAAAGGAATCGCAATGCGTACAGAAAGACGAGCGAAACAATTCTAAAATAGGGACATGGGGAAGCCAGAAAGGACAAACGCTACAGGCTACAGGGCAGAGAGGGAAGAATTAACGGCTAGACAGAGAGAGCTGGGCAGAAAGAGACGGAGAAAGGCTAAAGATCACACGGCCAACAGGGAAAAGAGGCAGGAAGTTTAAAAACAGGGGCAAGAAGCCAGAGAGAGGGAGAGAGAAGCAACAATAAAATGGGGACGGGCCACGGGGCAGCGAGGAGGGAACCGATGAATAAGAAAAGGAGGCCAAAGAGAACACAATGTAGTATGGAAAAAAAGAACAGCGGCCTACGGGGAAGGAGGAATTAAGGTCAGGCACTGGGAGGCAGATAGAGACAAATGAAGAAACAAGTGAAAAAACCAACAGCAATGGGCTACCAAGACAGAGAGGGACGAGGTGAGGAAATTAAACATAGCAGCAAGGAGCTGGACAGAGAGATGAGGACAAACAAACAGCACGGGTCTATGTGGAAGAGAACGTGGAATTAGAACACAGAGAGGGAGCCTGTCAGAGGTGGAGATAAAAGCAGCAGAGAGGGGAAGAGAGGCAGCAGAAAGAGGGAAGAGCAGGACAGAGACCAAGAAAGAACGATGAGGAGCAGGCTGGAAACGCAAAAAGAAGCTGGGGCAGGCAGCACGACAGCGAGGGAGGAAAGAAGAATAGGGGCAGAAAGCTGAACCGAGCAAGACGGAGAAAGACAAGAAAAGCGACAAGAACAGGGCAAAGAGGAGAGAATGAAGTCACGGGGACGACAGGGTTTCGAGACAGCCAACGACAGAGGGAAGGGGCCGGGGTAGGGAACACCTCAAAACAAACCATGGGGCTACGTGGTACAGAGCATGAGAAGGGAGAAAATTAGCTATCAGGGACAGGGAGCCAGAGGAAAAAGAAAATACACCAAAAGGGAGATGGAGAGCAAAAGGAATCGCAATGCGTACAGAAAGACGAGCGAAACAATTCTAAAATAGGGACATGGGGAAGCCAGAAAGGACAAACGCTACAGGCTACAGGGCAGAGAGGGAGGAATTAACGACTAGACACGGAGAGCTGGGCAGAAAGAGACGGAGAAAGGCTAAAGATCACACGGCCAACAGGGAAGAGAGGCAAGAAGTTTAAAAACAGGGGCAAGAAGCCAGAGAGAGGGAGAGAGGCAACAATAAAATGGGGACGGGCCACGGGGCAGCGAGGAGGGAACCGATGAATAAGAAAAGGAGGCCAAAGAGAACACAATGTAGTATGGAAAAAAAGAACAGCGGCCTACGGGGAAGGAGGAATTAAGGTCAGGCACTGGGAGGCAGATAGAGACAAATGAAGAAACAAGTGAAAAAACCAACAGCAATGGGCTACCAAGACAGAGAGGGAGGAAATTGAGCAATAAAACATAGCAGCAAGGAGCTGGACAGAGAGATGAGGACAAACAAACAGCACGGGTCTATGTGGAAGAGAACGTGGAATTAGAACACAGAGAGGGAGCCTGTCAGAGGTGGAGATAAAAGCAGCAGAGAGGGGAAGAGAGGCAGCAGAAAGAGGGAAGAGCAGGACAGAGACCAAGAAAGAACGATGAGGAGCAGGCTGGAAACGCAAAAAGAAGCTGGGGCAGGCAGCACGACAGCGAGGGAGGAAAGAAGAATAGGGGCAGAAAGCTGAACCGAGCAAGACGGAGAAAGACAAGAAAAGCGACAAGAACAGGGCAGAGAGGAGAGAATGAAGCCACGGGGAAGACAGGGAGCCGAGAGAGCCAACGACAGAGGGAAGGGGCCGGGGTAGGGACCACCTCAAAACAAACCATGGGGCTACGTGGTACAGAGCATGAGAAGGGAGGGAAATAACCATTAGGGACAGGGAGCCAGAGGAAAAAGAAAATACATCAAAAGGGAGATGGAGAGCAAAAGGAATCGCAATGCGTACAGAAAGAAGAGCGAAACAATTCTAAAATAGGGACATGGGGAAGCCAGAAAGGACAAACGCTACAGGCTACAGGGCAGAGAGGGAAGAATTAACGGCTAGACACAGAGAGCTGGGCAGAAAGAGACGGAGAAAGGCTAAAGATCACACGGCCAACAGGGAAAAGAGGCAGGAAGTTTAAAAACAGGGGCAAGAAGCCAGAGAGAGGGAGAGAGAAGCAACAATAAAATGGGGACGGGCCACGGGGCAGCGAGGAGGGAACCGATGAATAAGAAAAGGAGGCCAAAGAGAACACAATGTAGTATGGAAAAAAAGAACAGCGGCCTACGGGGAAGGAGGAATTAAGGTCAGGCACTGGGAGGCAGATAGAGACAAATGAAGAAAAAAGTGAAAAAACCAACAGCAATGGGCTACCAAGACAGAGAGGGACGAGGTGAGGAAATTAAACATAGCAGCAAGGAGCTGGACAGAGAGATGAGGACAAACAAACAGCACGGGTCTATGTGGAAGAGAACGTGGAATTAGAACACAGAGAGGGAGCCTGTCAGAGGTGGAGATAAAAGCAGCAGAGAGGGGAAGAGAGGCAGCAGAAAGAGGGAAGAGCAGGACAGAGACCAAGAAAGAACGATGAGGAGCAGGCTGGAAACGCAAAAAGAAGCTGGGGCAGGCAGCACGACAGCGAGGGAGGAAAGAAGAATAGGGGCAGAAAGCTGAACCGAGCAAGACGGAGAAAGACAAGAAAAGCGACAAGAACAGGGCAGAGAGGAGAGAATGAAGCCACGGGGACGACAGGGAGCCGAGAGAGCCAACGACAGAGGGAAGGGGCCGGGGTAGGGACCACCTCAAAACAAACCATGGGGCTACGTGGTACAGAGCATGAGAAGGGAGGGAAATAACCATTAGGGACAGGGAGCCAGAGGAAAAAGAAAATACATCAAAAGGGAGATGGAGAGCAAAAGGAATCGCAATGCGTACAGAAAGAAGAGCGAAACAATTCTAAAATAGGGACATGGGGAAGCCAGAAAGGACAAACGCTACAGGCTACAGGGCAGAGAGGGAAGAATTAACGGCTAGACAGAGAGAGCTGGGCAGAAAGAGACGGAGAAAGGCTAAAGATCACACGGCCAACAGGGAAAAGAGGCAGGAAGTTTAAAAACAGGGGCAAGAAGCCAGAGAGAGGGAGAGAGAAGCAACAATAAAATGGGGACGGGCCACGGGGCAGCGAGGAGGGAACCGATGAATAAGAAAAGGAGGCCAAAGAGAACACAATGTAGTATGGAAAAAAAGAACAGCGGCCTACGGGGAAGGAGGAATTAAGGTCAGGCACTGGGAGGCAGATAGAGACAAATGAAGAAACAAGTGAAAAAACCAACAGCAATGGGCTACCAAGACAGAGAGGGAGGAAATTGAGCAATAAAACATAGCAGCAAGGAGCTGGACAGAGAGATGAGGACAAACAAACAGCACGGGTCTATGTGGAAGAGAACGTGGAATTAGAACACAGAGAGGGAGCCTGTCAGAGGTGGAGATAAAAGCAGCAGAGAGGGGAAGAGAGGCAGCAGAAAGAGGGAAGAGCAGGACAGAGACCAAGAAAGAACGATGAGGAGCAGGCTGGAAACGCAAAAAGAAGCTGGGGCAGGCAGCACGACAGCGAGGGAGGAAAGAAGAATAGGGGCAGAAAGCTGAACCGAGCAAGACGGAGAAAGACAAGAAAAGCGACAAGAACAGGGCAGAGAGGAGAGAATGAAGCCACGGGGACGACAGGGAGCCGAGAGAGCCAACGACAGAGGGAAGGGGCCGGGGTAGGGACCACCTCAAAACAAACCATGGGGCTACGTGGTACAGAGCATGAGAAGGGAGGGAAATAACCATTAGGGACAGGGAGCCAGAGGAAAAAGAAAATACATCAAAAGGGAGATGGAGAGCAAAAGGAATCGCAATGCGTACAGAAAGAAGAGCGAAACAATTCTAAAATAGGGACATGGGGAAGCCAGAAAGGACAAACGCTACAGGCTACAGGGCAGAGAGGGAAGAATTAACGGCTAGACAGAGAGAGCTGGGCAGAAAGAGACGGAGAAAGGCTAAAGATCACACGGCCAACAGGGAAAAGAGGCAGGAAGTTTAAAAACAGGGGCAAGAAGCCAGAGAGAGGGAGAGAGAAGCAACAATAAAATGGGGACGGGCCACGGGGCAGCGAGGAGGGAACCGATGAATAAGAAAAGGAGGCCAAAGAGAACACAATGTAGTATGGAAAAAAAGAACAGCGGCCTACGGGGAAGGAGGAATTAAGGTCAGGCACTGGGAGGCAGATAGAGACAAATGAAGAAACAAGTGAAAAAACCAACAGCAATGGGCTACCAAGACAGAGAGGGACGAGGTGAGGAAATTAAACATAGCAGCAAGGAGCTGGACAGAGAGATGAGGACAACAAACAGCACGGGTCTATGTGGAAGAGAACGTGGAATTAGAACACAGAGAGGGAGCCTGTCAGAGGTGGAGATAAAAGCAGCAGAGAGGGGAAGAGAGGCAGCAGAAAGAGGGAAGAGCAGGACAGAGACCAAGAAAGAACGATGAGGAGCAGGCTGGAAACGCAAAAAGAAGCTGGGGCAGGCAGCACGACAGCGAGGGAGGAAAGAAGAATAGGGGCAGAAAGCTGAACCGAGCAAGACGGAGAAAGACAAGAAAAGCGACAAGAACAGGGCAGAGAGGAGAGAATGAAGCCACGGGGACGACAGGGAGCCGAGAGAGCCAACGACAGAGGGAAGGGGCCGGGGTAGGGACCACCTCAAAACAAACCATGGGGCTACGTGGTACAGAGCATGAGAAGGGAGGGAAATAACCATTAGGGACAGGGAGCCAGAGGAAAAAGAAAATACATCAAAAGGGAGATGGAGAGCAAAAGGAATCGCAATGCGTACAGAAAGAAGAGCGAAACAATTCTAAAATAGGGACATGGGGAAGCCAGAAAGGACAAACGCTACAGGCTACAGGGCAGAGAGGGAAGAATTAACGGCTAGACAGAGAGAGCTGGGCAGAAAGAGACGGAGAAAGGCTAAAGATCACACGGCCAACAGGGAAAAGAGGCAGGAAGTTTAAAAACAGGGGCAAGAAGCCAGAGAGAGGGAGAGAGAAGCAACAATAAAATGGGGACGGGCCACGGGGCAGCGAGGAGGGAACCGATGAATAAGAAAAGGAGGCCAAAGAGAACACAATGTAGTATGGATAAAAAAGAACAGCGGCCTACGGGGAAGGAGGAATTAAGGTCAGGCACTGGGAGGCAGATAGAGACAAATGAAGAAACAAGTGAAAAAACCAACAGCAATGGGCTACCAAGACAGAGAGGGAGGAAATTGAGCAATAAAACATAGCAGCAAGGAGCTGGACAGAGAGATGAGGACAAACAAACAGCACGGGTCTATGTGGAAGAGAACGTGGAATTAGAACACAGAGAGGGAGCCTGTCAGAGGTGGAGATAAAAGCAGCAGAGAGGGGAAGAGAGGCAGCAGAAAGAGGGAAGAGCAGGACAGAGACCAAGAAAGAACGATGAGGAGCAGGCTGGAAACGCAAAAAGAAGCTGGGGCAGGCAGCACGACAGCGAGGGAGGAAAGAAGAATAGGGGCAGAAAGCTGAACCGAGCAAGACGGAGAAAGACAAGAAAAGCGACAAGAACAGGGCAGAGAGGAGAGAATGAAGCCACGGGGACGACAGGGAGCCGAGAGAGCCAACGACAGAGGGAAGGGGCCGGGGTAGGGACCACCTCAAAACAAACCATGGGGCTACGTGGTACAGAGCATGAGAAGGGAGGGAAATAACCATTAGGGACAGGGAGCCAGAGGAAAAAGAAAATACATCAAAAGGGAGATGGAGAGCAAAAGGAATCGCAATGCGTACAGAAAGACGAGCGAAACAATTCTAAAATAGGGACATGGGGAAGCCAGAAAGGACAAACGCTACAGGCTACAGGGCAGAGAGGGAGGAATTAACGACTAGACACGGAGAGCTGGGCAGAAAGAGACGGAGAAAGGCTAAAGATCACACGGCCAACAGGGAAGAGAGGCAAGAAGTTTAAAAACAGGGGCAAGAAGCCAGAGAGAGGGAGAGAGAAGCAACAATAAAATGGGGACGGGCCACGGGGCAGCGAGGAGGGAACCGATGAATAAGAAAAGGAGGCCAAAGAGAACACAATGTAGTATGGAAAAAAAGAACAGCGGCCTACGGGGAAGGAGGAATTAAGGTCAGGCACTGGGAGGCAGATAGAGACAAATGAAGAAACAAGTGAAAAAACCAACAGCAATGGGCTACCAAGACAGAGAGGGACGAGGTGAGGAAATTAAACATAGCAGCAAGGAGCTGGACAGAGAGATGAGGACAAACAAACAGCACGGGTCTATGTGGAAGAGAACGTGGAATTAGAACACAGAGAGGGAGCCTGTCAGAGGTGGAGATAAAAGCAGCAGAGAGGGGAAGAGAGGCAGCAGAAAGAGGGAAGAGCAGGACAGAGACCAAGAAAGAACGATGAGGAGCAGGCTGGAAACGCAAAAAGAAGCTGGGGCAGGCAGCACGACAGCGAGGGAGGAAAGAAGAATAGGGGCAGAAAGCTGAACCGAGCAAGACGGAGAAAGACAAGAAAAGCGACAAGAACAGGGCAAAGAGGAGAGAATGAAGTCACGGGGACGACAGGGTTTCGAGACAGCCAACGACAGAGGGAAGGGGCCGGGGTAGGGAACACCTCAAAACAAACCATGGGGCTACGTGGTACAGAGCATGAGAAGGGAGAAAATTAGCTATCAGGGACAGGGAGCCAGAGGAAAAAGAAAATACACCAAAAGGGAGATGGAGAGCAAAAGGAATCGCAATGCGTACAGAAAGACGAGCGAAACAATTCTAAAATAGGGACATGGGGAAGCCAGAAAGGACAAACGCTACAGGCTACAGGGCAGAGAGGGAGGAATTAACGACTAGACACGGAGAGCTGGGCAGAAAGAGACGGAGAAAGGCTAAAGATCACACGGCCAACAGGGAAGAGAGGCAAGAAGTTTAAAAACAGGGGCAAGAAGCCAGAGAGAGGGAGAGAGGCAACAATAAAATGGGGACGGGCCACGGGGCAGCGAGGAGGGAACCGATGAATAAGAAAAGGAGGCCAAAGAGAACACAATGTAGTATGGAAAAAAAGAACAGCGGCCTACGGGGAAGGAGGAATTAAGGTCAGGCACTGGGAGGCAGATAGAGACAAATGAAGAAACAAGTGAAAAAACCAACAGCAATGGGCTACCAAGACAGAGAGGGAGGAAATTGAGCAATAAAACATAGCAGCAAGGAGCTGGACAGAGAGATGAGGACAAACAAACAGCACGGGTCTATGTGGAAGAGAACGTGGAATTAGAACACAGAGAGGGAGCCTGTCAGAGGTGGAGATAAAAGCAGCAGAGAGGGGAAGAGAGGCAGCAGAAAGAGGGAAGAGCAGGACAGAGACCAAGAAAGAACGATGAGGAGCAGGCTGGAAACGCAAAAAGAAGCTGGGGCAGGCAGCACGACAGCGAGGGAGGAAAGAAGAATAGGGGCAGAAAGCTGAACCGAGCAAGACGGAGAAAGACAAGAAAAGCGACAAGAACAGGGCAGAGAGGAGAGAATGAAGCCACGGGGACGACAGGGAGCCGAGAGAGCCAACGACAGAGGGAAGGGGCCGGGGTAGGGACCACCTCAAAACAAACCATGGGGCTACGTGGTACAGAGCATGAGAAGGGAGGGAAATAACCATTAGGGACAGGGAGCCAGAGGAAAAAGAAAATACATCAAAAGGGAGATGGAGAGCAAAAGGAATCGCAATGCGTACAGAAAGAAGAGCGAAACAATTCTAAAATAGGGACATGGGGAAGCCAGAAAGGACAAACGCTACAGGCTACAGGGCAGAGAGGGAAGAATTAACGGCTAGACAGAGAGAGCTGGGCAGAAAGAGACGGAGAAAGGCTAAAGATCACACGGCCAACAGGGAAAAGAGGCAGGAAGTTTAAAAACAGGGGCAAGAAGCCAGAGAGAGGGAGAGAGAAGCAACAATAAAATGGGGACGGGCCACGGGGCAGCGAGGAGGGAACCGATGAATAAGAAAAGGAGGCCAAAGAGAACACAATGTAGTATGGAAAAAAAGAACAGCGGCCTACGGGGAAGGAGGAATTAAGGTCAGGCACTGGGAGGCAGATAGAGACAAATGAAGAAACAAGTGAAAAAACCAACAGCAATGGGCTACCAAGACAGAGAGGGACGAGGTGAGGAAATTAAACATAGCAGCAAGGAGCTGGACAGAGAGATGAGGACAAACAAACAGCACGGGTCTATGTGGAAGAGAACGTGGAATTAGAACACAGAGAGGGAGCCTGTCAGAGGTGGAGATAAAAGCAGCAGAGAGGGGAAGAGAGGCAGCAGAAAGAGGGAAGAGCAGGACAGAGACCAAGAAAGAACGATGAGGAGCAGGCTGGAAACGCAAAAAGAAGCTGGGGCAGGCAGCACGACAGCGAGGGAGGAAAGAAGAATAGGGGCAGAAAGCTGAACCGAGCAAGACGGAGAAAGACAAGAAAAGCGACAAGAACAGGGCAGAGAGGAGAGAATGAAGCCACGGGGACGACAGGGAGCCGAGAGAGCCAACGACAGAGGGAAGGGGCCGGGGTAGGGACCACCTCAAAACAAACCATGGGGCTACGTGGTACAGAGCATGAGAAGGGAGGGAAATAACCATTAGGGACAGGGAGCCAGAGGAAAAAGAAAATACATCAAAAGGGAGATGGAGAGCAAAAGGAATCGCAATGCGTACAGAAAGACGAGCGAAACAATTCTAAAATAGGGACATGGGGAAGCCAGAAAGGACAAACGCTACAGGCTACAGGGCAGAGAGGGAGGAATTAACGACTAGACACGGAGAGCTGGGCAGAAAGAGACGGAGAAAGGCTAAAGATCACACGGCCAACAGGGAAGAGAGGCAAGAAGTTTAAAAACAGGGGCAAGAAGCCAGAGAGAGGGAGAGAGAAGCAACAATAAAATGGGGACGGGCCACGGGGCAGCGAGGAGGGAACCGATGAATAAGAAAAGGAGGCCAAAGAGAACACAATGTAGTATGGAAAAAAAGAACAGCGGCCTACGGGGAAGGAGGAATTAAGGTCAGGCACTGGGAGGCAGATAGAGACAAATGAAGAAACAAGTGAAAAAACCAACAGCAATGGGCTACCAAGACAGAGAGGGACGAGGTGAGGAAATTAAACATAGCAGCAAGGAGCTGGACAGAGAGATGAGGACAAACAAACAGCACGGGTCTATGTGGAAGAGAACGTGGAATTAGAACACAGAGAGGGAGCCTGTCAGAGGTGGAGATAAAAGCAGCAGAGAGGGGAAGAGAGGCAGCAGAAAGAGGGAAGAGCAGGACAGAGACCAAGAAAGAACGATGAGGAGCAGGCTGGAAACGCAAAAAGAAGCTGGGGCAGGCAGCACGACAGCGAGGGAGGAAAGAAGAATAGGGGCAGAAAGCTGAACCGAGCAAGACGGAGAAAGACAAGAAAAGCGACAAGAACAGGGCAAAGAGGAGAGAATGAAGTCACGGGGACGACAGGGTTTCGAGACAGCCAACGACAGAGGGAAGGGGCCGGGGTAGGGAACACCTCAAAACAAACCATGGGGCTACGTGGTACAGAGCATGAGAAGGGAGAAAATTAGCTATCAGGGACAGGGAGCCAGAGGAAAAAGAAAATACACCAAAAGGGAGATGGAGAGCAAAAGGAATCGCAATGCGTACAGAAAGACGAGCGAAACAATTCTAAAATAGGGACATGGGGAAGCCAGAAAGGACAAACGCTACAGGCTACAGGGCAGAGAGGGAGGAATTAACGACTAGACACGGAGAGCTGGGCAGAAAGAGACGGAGAAAGGCTAAAGATCACACGGCCAACAGGGAAGAGAGGCAAGAAGTTTAAAAACAGGGGCAAGAAGCCAGAGAGAGGGAGAGAGGCAACAATAAAATGGGGACGGGCCACGGGGCAGCGAGGAGGGAACCGATGAATAAGAAAAGGAGGCCAAAGAGAACACAATGTAGTATGGAAAAAAAGAACAGCGGCCTACGGGGAAGGAGGAATTAAGGTCAGGCACTGGGAGGCAGATAGAGACAAATGAAGAAACAAGTGAAAAAACCAACAGCAATGGGCTACCAAGACAGAGAGGGAGGAAATTGAGCAATAAAACATAGCAGCAAGGAGCTGGACAGAGAGATGAGGACAAACAAACAGCACGGGTCTATGTGGAAGAGAACGTGGAATTAGAACACAGAGAGGGAGCCTGTCAGAGGTGGAGATAAAAGCAGCAGAGAGGGGAAGAGAGGCAGCAGAAAGAGGGAAGAGCAGGACAGAGACCAAGAAAGAACGATGAGGAGCAGGCTGGAAACGCAAAAAGAAGCTGGGGCAGGCAGCACGACAGCGAGGGAGGAAAGAAGAATAGGGGCAGAAAGCTGAACCGAGCAAGACGGAGAAAGACAAGAAAAGCGACAAGAACAGGGCAAAGAGGAGAGAATGAAGTCACGGGGACGACAGGGTTTCGAGAGAGCCAACGACAGAGGGAAGGGGCCGGGGTAGGGAACACCTCAAAACAAACCATGGGGCTACGTGGTACAGAGCATGAGAAGGGAGAAAATTAGCTATCAGGGACAGGGAGCCAGAGGAAAAAGAAAATACACCAAAAGGGAGATGGAGAGCAAAAGGAATCGCAATGCGTACAGAAAGACGAGCGAAACAATTCTAAAATAGGGACATGGGGAAGCCAGAAAGGACAAACGCTACAGGCTACAGGGCAGAGAGGGAGGAATTAACGACTAGACACGGAGAGCTGGGCAGAAAGAGACGGAGAAAGGCTAAAGATCACACGGCCAACAGGGAAGAGAGGCAAGAAGTTTAAAAACAGGGGCAAGAAGCCAGAGAGAGGGAGAGAGGCAACAATAAAATGGGGACGGGCCACGGGGCAGCGAGGAGGGAACCGATGAATAAGAAAAGGAGGCCAAAGAGAACACAATGTAGTATGGAAAAAAAGAACAGCGGCCTACGGGGAAGGAGGAATTAAGGTCAGGCACTGGGAGGCAGATAGAGACAAATGAAGAAACAAGTGAAAAAACCAACAGCAATGGGCTACCAAGACAGAGAGGGAGGAAATTGAGCAATAAAACATAGCAGCAAGGAGCTGGACAGAGAGATGAGGACAAACAAACAGCACGGGTCTATGTGGAAGAGAACGTGGAATTAGAACACAGAGAGGGAGCCTGTCAGAGGTGGAGATAAAAGCAGCAGAGAGGGGAAGAGAGGCAGCAGAAAGAGGGAAGAGCAGGACAGAGACCAAGAAAGAACGATGAGGAGCAGGCTGGAAACGCAAAAAGAAGCTGGGGCAGGCAGCACGACAGCGAGGGAGGAAAGAAGAATAGGGGCAGAAAGCTGAACCGAGCAAGACGGAGAAAGACAAGAAAAGCGACAAGAACAGGGCAGAGAGGAGAGAATGAAGCCACGGGGACGACAGGGAGCCGAGAGAGCCAACGACAGAGGGAAGGGGCCGGGGTAGGGACCACCTCAAAACAAACCATGGGGCTACGTGGTACAGAGCATGAGAAGGGAGGGAAATAACCATTAGGGACAGGGAGCCAGAGGAAAAAGAAAATACATCAAAAGGGAGATGGAGAGCAAAAGGAATCGCAATGCGTACAGAAAGAAGAGCGAAACAATTCTAAAATAGGGACATGGGGAAGCCAGAAAGGACAAACGCTACAGGCTACAGGGCAGAGAGGGAAGAATTAACGGCTAGACAGAGAGAGCTGGGCAGAAAGAGACGGAGAAAGGCTAAAGATCACACGGCCAACAGGGAAAAGAGGCAGGAAGTTTAAAAACAGGGGCAAGAAGCCAGAGAGAGGGAGAGAGAAGCAACAATAAAATGGGGACGGGCCACGGGGCAGCGAGGAGGGAACCGATGAATAAGAAAAGGAGGCCAAAGAGAACACAATGTAGTATGGATAAAAAAGAACAGCGGCCTACGGGGAAGGAGGAATTAAGGTCAGGCACTGGGAGGCAGATAGAGACAAATGAAGAAACAAGTGAAAAAACCAACAGCAATGGGCTACCAAGACAGAGAGGGAGGAAATTGAGCAATAAAACATAGCAGCAAGGAGCTGGACAGAGAGATGAGGACAAACAAACAGCACGGGTCTATGTGGAAGAGAACGTGGAATTAGAACACAGAGAGGGAGCCTGTCAGAGGTGGAGATAAAAGCAGCAGAGAGGGGAAGAGAGGCAGCAGAAAGAGGGAAGAGCAGGACAGAGACCAAGAAAGAACGATGAGGAGCAGGCTGGAAACGCAAAAAGAAGCTGGGGCAGGCAGCACGACAGCGAGGGAGGAAAGAAGAATAGGGGCAGAAAGCTGAACCGAGCAAGACGGAGAAAGACAAGAAAAGCGACAAGAACAGGGCAGAGAGGAGAGAATGAAGCCACGGGGACGACAGGGAGCCGAGAGAGCCAACGACAGAGGGAAGGGGCCGGGGTAGGGACCACCTCAAAACAAACCATGGGGCTACGTGGTACAGAGCATGAGAAGGGAGGGAAATAACCATTAGGGACAGGGAGCCAGAGGAAAAAGAAAATACATCAAAAGGGAGATGGAGAGCAAAAGGAATCGCAATGCGTACAGAAAGAAGAGCGAAACAATTCTAAAATAGGGACATGGGGAAGCCAGAAAGGACAAACGCTACAGGCTACAGGGCAGAGAGGGAAGAATTAACGGCTAGACAGAGAGAGCTGGGCAGAAAGAGACGGAGAAAGGCTAAAGATCACACGGCCAACAGGGAAAAGAGGCAGGAAGTTTAAAAACAGGGGCAAGAAGCCAGAGAGAGGGAGAGAGAAGCAACAATAAAATGGGGACGGGCCACGGGGCAGCGAGGAGGGAACCGATGAATAAGAAAAGGAGGCCAAAGAGAACACAATGTAGTATGGAAAAAAAGAACAGCGGCCTACGGGGAAGGAGGAATTAAGGTCAGGCACTGGGAGGCAGATAGAGACAAATGAAGAAACAAGTGAAAAAACCAACAGCAATGGGCTACCAAGACAGAGAGGGAGGAAATTGAGCAATAAAACATAGCAGCAAGGAGCTGGACAGAGAGATGAGGACAAACAAACAGCACGGGTCTATGTGGAAGAGAACGTGGAATTAGAACACAGAGAGGGAGCCTGTCAGAGGTGGAGATAAAAGCAGCAGAGAGGGGAAGAGAGGCAGCAGAAAGAGGGAAGAGCAGGACAGAGACCAAGAAAGAACGATGAGGAGCAGGCTGGAAACGCAAAAAGAAGCTGGGGCAGGCAGCACGACAGCGAGGGAGGAAAGAAGAATAGGGGCAGAAAGCTGAACCGAGCAAGACGGAGAAAGACAAGAAAAGCGACAAGAACAGGGCAAAGAGGAGAGAATGAAGTCACGGGGACGACAGGGTTTCGAGACAGCCAACGACAGAGGGAAGGGGCCGGGGTAGGGAACACCTCAAAACAAACCATGGGGCTACGTGGTACAGAGCATGAGAAGGGAGAAAATTAGCTATCAGGGACAGGGAGCCAGAGGAAAAAGAAAATACATCAAAAGGGAGATGGAGAGCAAAAGGAATCGCAATGCGTACAGAAAGAAGAGCGAAACAATTCTAAAATAGGGACATGGGGAAGCCAGAAAGGACAAACGCTACAGGCTACAGGGCAGAGAGGGAGGAATTAACGACTAGACACGGAGAGCTGGGCAGAAAGAGACGGAGAAAGGCTAAAGATCACACGGCCAACAGGGAAGAGAGGCAAGAAGTTTAAAAACAGGGGCAAGAAGCCAGAGAGAGGGAGAGAGGCAACAATAAAATGGGGACGGGCCACGGGGCAGCGAGGAGGGAACCGATGAATAAGAAAAGGAGGCCAAAGAGAACACAATGTAGTATGGAAAAAAAGAACAGCGGCCTACGGGGAAGGAGGAATTAAGGTCAGGCACTGGGAGGCAGATAGAGACAAATGAAGAAACAAGTGAAAAAACCAACAGCAATGGGCTACCAAGACAGAGAGGGAGGAAATTGAGCAATAAAACATAGCAGCAAGGAGCTGGACAGAGAGATGAGGACAAACAAACAGCACGGGTCTATGTGGAAGAGAACGTGGAATTAGAACACAGAGAGGGAGCCTGTCAGAGGTGGAGATAAAAGCAGCAGAGAGGGGAAGAGAGGCAGCAGAAAGAGGGAAGAGCAGGACAGAGACCAAGAAAGAACGATGAGGAGCAGGCTGGAAACGCAAAAAGAACCTGGGGCAGGCAGCACGACAGCGAGGGAGGAAAGAAGAATAGGGGCAGAAAGCTGAACCGAGCAAGACGGAGAAAGACAAGAAAAGCGACAAGAACAGGGCAGAGAGGAGAGAATGAAGCCACGGGGACGACAGGGAGCCGAGAGAGCCAACGACAGAGGGAAGGGGCCGGGGTAGGGACCACCTCAAAACAAACCATGGGGCTACGTGGTACAGAGCATGAGAAGGGAGGGAAATAACCATTAGGGACAGGGAGCCAGAGGAAAAAGAAAATACATCAAAAGGGAGATGGAGAGCAAAAGGAATCGCAATGCGTACAGAAAGAAGAGCGAAACAATTCTAAAATAGGGACATGGGGAAGCCAGAAAGGACAAACGCTACAGGCTACAGGGCAGAGAGGGAAGAATTAACGGCTAGACAGAGAGAGCTGGGCAGAAAGAGACGGAGAAAGGCTAAAGATCACACGGCCAACAGGGAAAAGAGGCAGGAAGTTTAAAAACAGGGGCAAGAAGCCAGAGAGAGGGAGAGAGAAGCAACAATAAAATGGGGACGGGCCACGGGGCAGCGAGGAGGGAACCGATGAATAAGAAAAGGAGGCCAAAGAGAACACAATGTAGTATGGAAAAAAAGAACAGCGGCCTACGGGGAAGGAGGAATTAAGGTCAGGCACTGGGAGGCAGATAGAGACAAATGAAGAAACAAGTGAAAAAACCAACAGCAATGGGCTACCAAGACAGAGAAGGACGAGGTGAGGAAATTAAACATAGCAGCAAGGAGCTGGACAGAGAGATGAGGACAAACAAACAGCACGGGTCTATGTGGAAGAGAACGTGGAATTAGAACACAGAGAGGGAGCCTGTCAGAGGTGGAGATAAAAGCAGCAGAGAGGGGAAGAGAGGCAGCAGAAAGAGGGAAGAGCAGGACAGAGACCAAGAAAGAACGATGAGGAGCAGGCTGGAAACGCAAAAAGAAGCTGGGGCAGGCAGCACGACAGCGAGGGAGGAAAGAAGAATAGGGGCAGAAAGCTGAACCGAGCAAGACGGAGAAAGACAAGAAAAGCGACAAGAACAGGGCAAAGAGGAGAGAATGAAGTCACGGGGACGACAGGGTTTCGAGACAGCCAACGACAGAGGGAAGGGGCCGGGGTAGGGAACACCTCAAAACAAACCATGGGGCTACGTGGTACAGAGCATGAGAAGGGAGAAAATTAGCTATCAGGGACAGGGAGCCAGAGGAAAAAGAAAATACACCAAAAGGGAGATGGAGAGCAAAAGGAATCGCAATGCGTACAGAAAGACGAGCGAAACAATTCTAAAATAGGGACATGGGGAAGCCAGAAAGGACAAACGCTACAGGCTACAGGGCAGAGAGGGAGGAATTAACGACTAGACACGGAGAGCTGGGCAGAAAGAGACGGAGAAAGGCTAAAGATCACACGGCCAACAGGGAAGAGAGGCAAGAAGTTTAAAAACAGGGGCAAGAAGCCAGAGAGAGGGAGAGAGGCAACAATAAAATGGGGACGGGCCACGGGGCAGCGAGGAGGGAACCGATGAATAAGGAAAGGAGGCCAAAGAGAACACAATGTAGTATGGAAAAAAAGAACAGCGGCCTACGGGGAAGGAGGAATTAAGGTCAGGCACTGGGAGGCAGATAGAGACAAATGAAGAAACAAGTGAAAAAACCAACAGCAATGGGCTACCAAGACAGAGAGGGAGGAAATTGAGCAATAAAACATAGCAGCAAGGAGCTGGACAGAGAGATGAGGACAAACAAACAGCACGGGTCTATGTGGAAGAGAACGTGGAATTAGAACACAGAGAGGGAGCCTGTCAGAGGTGGAGATAAAAGCAGCAGAGAGGGGAAGAGAGGCAGCAGAAAGAGGGAAGAGCAGGACAGAGACCAAGAAAGAACGATGAGGAGCAGGCTGGAAACGCAAAAAGAAGCTGGGGCAGGCAGCACGACAGCGAGGGAGGAAAGAAGAATAGGGGCAGAAAGCTGAACCGAGCAAGACGGAGAAAGACAAGAAAAGCGACAAGAACAGGGCAAAGAGGAGAGAATGAAGTCACGGGGACGACAGGGTTTCGAGACAGCCAACGACAGAGGGAAGGGGCCGGGGTAGGGAACACCTCAAAACAAACCATGGGGCTACGTGGTACAGAGCATGAGAAGGGAGAAAATTAGCTATCAGGGACAGGGAGCCAGAGGAAAAAGAAAATACACCAAAAGGGAGATGGAGAGCAAAAGGAATCGCAATGCGTACAGAAAGACGAGCGAAACAATTCTAAAATAGGGACATGGGGAAGCCAGAAAGGACAAACGCTACAGGCTACAGGGCAGAGAGGGAGGAATTAACGACTAGACACAGAGAGCTGGGCAGAAAGAGACGGAGAAAGGCTAAAGATCACACGGCCAACAGGGAAGAGAGGCAAGAAGTTTAAAAACAGGGGCAAGAAGCCAGAGAGAGGGAGAGAGGCAACAATAAAATGGGGACGGGCCACGGGGCAGCGAGGAGGGAACCGATGAATAAGAAAAGGAGGCCAAAGAGAACACAATGTAGTATGGAAAAAAAGAACAGCGGCCTACGGGGAAGGAGGAATTAAGGTCAGGCACTGGGAGGCAGATAGAGACAAATGAAGAAACAAGTGAAAAAACCAACAGCAATGGGCTACCAAGACAG
Source organism: Phalacrocorax aristotelis (assembly GCF_949628215.1). Lineage (NCBI taxonomy): Eukaryota > Metazoa > Chordata > Aves > Suliformes > Phalacrocoracidae > Phalacrocorax > Phalacrocorax aristotelis. The sequence goes on along the minus strand of NW_027441377.1, from coordinate 32,358 downwards.
AGAGGGACGCGGTGAGGAAATTAAACATAGCAGCAAGGAGCTGGACAGAGAGATGAGGACAAACAAACAGCACGGGTCTATGTGGAAGAGAACGTGGAATTAGAACACAGAGAGGGAGCCGGACAGGGAGGGGCCGAGAGAAAAATCTAGACAGGCTACACTGGGCAGAGTCAGGATTTAAAACCTAGGGACAGGGAGCTGGACAGACAGATGGAGATCACAGGGAACAGCGGTGGTTGCAGGAAGAGCACGAATTCAAGAATAGGGAAAGGGAGTTGGACAGAGAAGAACTCAGAAAAGCAAGAACAGTAGCAGCCTACAGAGCAGAGAATATGAATTAAAAAGCGTTGAGGCAGCCAGAGAGATTAAGAAAATGTCACGGGCTACGTGGCAAAGCAGGAGGAATTCAGAAACGGGGATGGGAACCAAGGAAGAGTGAGTAGGTGAAGGATAACGGACATTAAAAAAGTGAGGGACGGGGAGCTGGGAAAAGCGAGAGGCAGAGAAAAACAGAATCACACAAAGCCAAAAAAGAAGAAACAGAGCAACAGGAACAGGTGTAACCAAAGCGAAGAAATCAATCAACCAGAGACGTTGTTACACTATGGGACCATGGAGTGTACGAATCAGTGTATCTCTTGATCTGCATTTCAGTCCCTAGGTAATCATTAATGTGAACAGAACAACAGGCAATGTGCTTCTGTCAGAAAAGGATGATAAAACCCGGTTTCGTTTAGCGGACTGGGAAAACTAGCCAGCACTGCCAAGAAGCTAAAGGGTAATTCCGGCAGGGGGAAGATCGCGACGACTGACTCACGGAACACCACCGACCCAAGTAACACCACCTACTCAAAAGAGGACAACCGAGCCTGCGCAGTAATTTACATAAGGAACGAGCAAGTTTGTACCAATCAGTAGACAGGGCAATAATGAGTACGTCTGACTACGTAAAATTTTGAGCTAAAAATTGTAGGGGAAAGGTGTGTGAGGTACGCACGTTAGGAGAAGCGATCCCCCGTGCATCCGGCGCCGTGAATAAAGAATGCCTGCTCTTTAATACTAAATTGGTGTTACAGAGTTGTTTCCAATTTTTCCACGATTTTCGGTAACACAGGGAGTCAGACCAAGATAGCCAGAGAAAGACAAAATACCGACAGGCTACAGGACAGAGCAGGAGGAATACCGTAAAGCGGAGCCAGAGCCAGGCAGAGAGAGGCAGAGAAAGAAAAAGTAGCCGCAGGCTACAGGACAGAGAGGGAGGACTGAAAAGACAAGGAGGCAGGGAGCCACTCAGCGCGAGATAGAGAAAGAAGGTGCGGGGGGAGCGCAGAAAAATAATTTTGCAGCAGGTAAGGAAAGAGAGGGGGCCAGGGCAGAGACAGGGAGGGCCCAGGACGTACAAGAGAGGCAACGGCGCCCCAGTGGCCAGTACTCACCGCAACTCTCGCTCTCAGCGCTGCTGGCAGAATTTAGCCGTTCAGATGCTTCTTTCCCTTCCCTCATCCATGCCTCTTTTGGAGCTCCGTATTCTGAGGCCTTCTGAGGAAAAATGCTTTTACCACCGAAGAGGACAATTTGGTTTTGTGCCAGCAATAGAGCACAAGTTTTCTTGTGCATCAGCTTGCTCTACCAGAAATGGAAGACTCCTGGATGTAACTTTCGTCTTTTCCCCTTTGGTGTGGGACAAATTCTGGGTCATGAGTCTTTCAGCAGCAATATTATCAGAAACGATTTGGGCGCGAATAGGAAGCTTTTGCTTAGTGGGAGGCGATGCAGGCCATATACACAGGCTACGTCTGCTCGTGTGTTGCTGGAGGACGGAAAGGACTGGCACTGTATACTGGCAGAGACCTCTTAGGTGTGAGAGCAAACCCGGGTTAAAAGGACTAGGTCGGTACTACACATAGTGGGTTCAGCCAGCCACTCCTAGTCACCGAAGAAACATATAACGGGATCCCGTTGGACACGTGTGGTAAGGGGCAAAACATGTCAAAGGGTCCTGCCAGGAACTTCCGGTAGTCCGGTGTTCAGTTTATGTCATCAGGGCAGGAATTTCCCGTTGTAAGAGCAACACTTAAAGTCGTCTGTATGTTGCCTTCCACTAAGCGCTGAAACACTTAATACCTTCTGACAGAGCATCTGTAGTCATCTGCCAAGCACTTAAGGATCCAACCCCCTACGGCATGCCGCGGAAAAACAGGGCCGGGTCCGGCCTCCGAAACGGCGTGCTGCGGAAAAACCGGGCTGGAAACGGCGTGCCGTGGAAAAACCGGGCCGGATCCGGCCTCCGAAACGGCGTGCCGCGGAAAAACTGGGCCGGATCCAGCCTCCAATTTTGCGTCCGCGGAAAAACCGGGCCGGATCCGGCCTCTGAAACGGCGTGCCGCGGAAAAACGGGGCCGGATCCGGCCTCCGAAATGGCGTGCCGCGGAAAAACCGGGCCAGATCCGGCCTCCGAAACGGCGTGCGGCGGAAAAACCGGGCCGGAAACGGCCTCCGAAACGGCGTGCCGCGGAAAAACCGGGCCGGAACCGGCGTGCCGCGGAAAAACCGGGCCGGATCCGGCCTCCGAAACGGCGTGCCGCGGAAAAACCGGGCCGGATCCGGCCTCCGAAACGGCGTGCCACGGAAAAACGGGGCCGGATCCGGCCTCCGAAACGGCGTGCCGCGGAAAAACCGGGCCGGATCCGGCCTCCGAAACGGCGTGCCGCGGAAAAACCGGGCCGGAAACGGCGTGCCGCGGAAAAACCGGGCCAGATCCGGCCTCCGAAACGGCGTGCCGCGGAAAAACCGGGCCGGAAACGGCCTCCGAAATGGCGTGCCGTGGAAAAACCGGGCCGGAAACGGCGTGCCGCGGAAAAACCGGGCCAGATCCGGCCTCCGAAACGGCGTGCCGCGGAAAAAACGGGCCGGAGACGGCGTGCCGCGGAAAAACCGGGCCGTATCCGGCCTCCGAAACGGCGTGCCGCGGAAAAACGGGGCCGGATCCGGCCTCCGAAACGGCATGCCGCGGAAAAAACGGGACGGATCCGGCCTCCGAAACGGCGTGCCGCGGAAAAACTGGGCCGGATCCAGCCTCCAATTTTGCGTCCGCGGAAAAACCGGGCCGGATCCGGCCTCTGAAACGGCGTGCCGCGGAAAAACGGGGCCGGATCCGGCCTCCGAAATGGCGTGCCGCGGAAAAACCGGGCCAGATCCGGCCTCCGAAACAGCGTGCCGCGGAAAAACCGGGCCGGAACCGGCGTGCCGCGGAAAAAACGGGCCGGATCCGGCCTCCGAAACGGCGTGCCGCGGAAAAACCGGGCCGGATCCGGCCTCCGAAACGGCGTGCCGCGGAAAAAACCGGGCCGGATCCGGCCTCCGAAACGGCGTGCCGCGGAAAAACCGGGCCGGAAACGGCGTGCCGCGGAAAAACCGGGCCAGATCCGGCCTCCGAAACGGCGTGCCGTGGAAAAAACTGGCCGGAGACGGCGTGCCGCGGAAAAACCGGGCCGGAAACGGCCTCCGAAACGGCGTGCCGCGGAAAAACCGGGCCGGAAATGGCGTGCCGCGGAAAAACCGGGCCGGATCCGGCCTCCAATTTTGCGTCCGCGGAAAAACCGGGCCGTATCCGGCCTCCGAAACGGCGTGCCGCGGAAAAACCGGGCCGGATGCGGCCTCCGAAACGGCGTGCCGCGGAAAAACCGGGCCGGAAACGGCGTGCCGCGGAAAAACCTGGCCAGATCCGGCCTCCGAAACGGCGTGCCGCGGAAAAAACGGGCCGGAGATGGCGTGCCGCGGAAAAACCGGGCCAGAAACGGCCTCCGAAACGGCGTGCCGCGGAAAAACCGGGCCGGAAACGGCCTCCGAAACGGCATGCCGCGGAAAAACCGGGCCGGATCCGGCCTCCGAAACGGCGTGCCGCGGAAAAACCGGGCTAGATCCGGCCTCCGAAACGGCGTGCCGCGGAAAAACCGAGCCGGAAACGGCGTGCCGCGGAAAAACCGGGCCGGATCCGGCCTCCGAAACGGCGTGCCGCGGAAAAACCGGGCTGGAAACGGCGTGCCGCGGAAAAACCGGGCCGGATCCGACCTCCGAAACGGTGTGCCGCGGAAAAACCGGGCCGGAAACGGCGTGCCGCGGAAAAACCGGGCCAGATCCGGCCTCCGAAACGGCGTGCCGCGGAAAAAACTGGCAGGAGACGGCGTGCCGCGGAAAAACCGGGCCGGATCCGGCCTCCGAAACGGCGTGCCGCGGAAAAACCGGGCCGGAAACGGCGTGCCGTGGAAAAACCGGGCCGGATCCGGCCTCCGAAACGGCGTGCCGCGGAAAAACCGGGCCGGAAACGGCATGCCGCGGAAAAACCGGGCCGGATCCGGCCTCCGAAACGGCGTGCCGCGGAAAAACCGGGCCGGAAACGGCGTGCCGCGGAAAAACGGGGCCGGATCCGGCCTCCGAAACGGCGTGCCGCGGAAAAACCGGGCCAGATCCGGCCTCCGAAACAGCGTGCCGCGGAAAAACCGGGCCGGAAACGGCGTGCCGCGGAAAAACCGGGCCAGATCCGGCCTCCGAAACGGCGTGCCGCGGAAAAACCGGGCCGGTTCCGGCCTCCGAAACGGCGTGCGGCGGAAAAACCGGGCCGGAAACGGCCTCCGAAACGGCGTGCCGCGGAAAAACCGGGCCGGAAACGGCGTGCCGCAGAAAAACCGGGCCGGATCCGGCCCTCGAAACGGCGTGCCGCGGAAAAAACTGGCCGGAAACGGCGTGCCGCGGAAAAACCGGGCCGGAAACGGCCTCCGAAATGGCGTGCCGTGGAAAAACCGGGCCGGAAACGGCGTGCCGCGGAAAAACCGGGCCAGATCCGGCCTCCGAAACGGCGTGCCGCGGAAAAAACTGGCCGGAAACGGCGTGCCGCGGAAAAACCGGGCCGTATCCGGCCTCCGAAACGGCGTGCCGCGGAAAAACGGGGCCGGATCCGGCCTCCGAAACGGCATGCCGCGGAAAAAACGGGACGATCCGGCCTCCGAAACGGCGTGCCGCGGAAAAACTGGGCCCGATCCAGCCTCCAATTTTGCGTCCGCGGAAAAACCGGGCCGGATCCGGCCTCTGAAACGGCGTGCCGCGGAAAAACGGGGCCGGATCCGGCCTCCGAAATGGCGTGCCGCGGAAAAACCGGGCCAGATCCGGCCTCCGAAACAGCGTGCCGCGGAAAAACCGGGCCGGAACCGGCGTGCCGTGGAAAAAACCGGGCCGGATCCGGCCTCCGAAACGGCGTGCCGCGGAAAAACCGGGCCGGATCCAGCCTCCGAAACGGCGTGCCGCGGAAAAACCGGGCCGGAAACGGCGTGCCGCGGAAAAACCGGGCCGGATCCGGCCTCTGAAACGGCGTGCCGCGGAAAAACCGGGCCGGATCCGGCCTCCGAAACGGCGTGCCGCGGAAAAACCGGGCCGGATCCGGCCTCCGAAATGGCGTGCCGCGGAAAAACCGGGCCGGAAACGGCGTGCCGCGGAAAAACCGGGCCGGATCCGGCCTCCGAAACGGCGTGCCGCGGAAAAACCGGGCCGGAAACGGCGTCCCGCGGAAAAACCGGGCCGGATCCGGCCTCCGAAACGGCGTGCCGCGGAAAAACCGGGCCGGATCCGGCCTCCGAAACGGCGTGCCACGGAAAAACGGGGCCGGATCCGGCCTCCGAAACGGCGTGCCGCGGAAAAACCGGGCCGGATCCGGCCTCCGAAACGGTGTGCCGCGGAAAAACCGGGCCGGAAACGGCGAGCCGCGGAAAAACCGGGCCAGATCCGGCCTCCGAAATGGCGTGCCGCGGAAAAAAACTGGCCGGAGACGGCGTGCCGCGGAAAAACCGGGCCGGAAACGGCCTCCGAAACGGCGTGCCGCGGAAAAACCGGGCCGGAGACGGCGTGCCGCGGAAAAACCGGGCCGGATCCGGCCTCCAATTTTGCGTCCGCGGAAAAACCGGGCGGTATCCGGCCTCCGAAACGGCGTGCCGCGGAAAAACCGGGCCGGATGCGGCCTCCGAAACGGCGTGCCGCGGAAAAACCGGGCCGGAAACGGCGTGCCGCGGAAAAACCTGGCCAGATCCGGCCTCCGAAACGGCGTGCCGCGGAAAAAAACGGGCCGGAGACGGCGTGCCACGGGAAAACCGGGCCGGAAACGGCCTCCGAAACGGCGTGCCGCGGAAAAACCGGGCCGGAAACGGCGTGCCGCGGAAAAACCGGGCCAGATCCGGCCTCCGAAACGGCGTGCCGCGGAAAAAAACGGGCCGGAGACGGCGTGCCGCGGAAAAACCGGGCCGGAAACGGCCTCCGAAACGGCGTGCCACGGAAAAACCGGGCCGGAAACGGCGTGCCGCTGAAAAACCGGGCCAGATCCGGCCTCCGAAACGGCGTGCCGCGGAAAAAACGGGCCGGAAACGGCGTGCCGCGGAAAAACCGGGCCGGAAACGGCCTCCGAAACGGCGTGCCGCGGAAAAACCGGGCTGAAACGGCGTGCCGCGGAAAAACCGGGCCGGAAACGGCGTGCCGCGGAAAAACCGGGCCAGATCCGGCCTCCGAAACGGCTTGCCGCGGAAAAAACGGGCTGGAAACGGCGTGCCGCGGAAAAACCGGGCCGGAAACGGCCTCCGAAACGGCATGCCGCGGAAAAACCGGGCCGGATCCGGCCTCCGAAACGGCGTGCCGCGGAAAAACCGGGCCGGAAACGGCGTGCCGCGGAAAAACCGGGCCGGATCCGGCCTCCGAAACGGCGTGCCGCGGAAAAACCTGGCCGGATCCAGCCTCCGAAACGGCGTGCCGCGGAAAAACCGGGCCGGAAACAGCGTGCCGCGGAAAAACCGGGCCGGATCCGGCCTCTGAAACGGCGTGCCGCGGAAAAACCGGGCCGGATCCGGCCTCCGAAACGGCGTGCCGCGGAAAAACCGGGCCGGATGTGGCCTCCGAAATGGCGTGCCGCGGAAAAACCGGGCCGGAAACGGCGTGCCGCAGAAAAACCGGGCCGGATCCGGCCTCCGAAACGGCGTGCCGCGGAAAAACCGGGCCAGATCCGGCCTCCGAAACGGCGTGCCGCGGAAAAACCGGGCCGGAAACGGCGTGCCGCGGAAAAACCGGGCCGGATCCGGCCTCCGAAACGGCGTGCCGCGGAAAAACCGGGCCGGATCCGGCCTCCGAAATGGCGTGCCGCGGAAAAACCGGGCCGGAAACGGCGTGCCGCGGAAAAACCGGGCCGGATCCGGCCTCCGAAACGGCGTGCCGCGGAAAAACCGGGCTGGAAACGGCGTGCCGCGGAAAAACCGGGCCGGATCCGGCCTCCGAAACGGCGTGCCGCGGAAAAACCGGGCCGGATCCAGCCTCCGAAACGGCGTGCCACGGAAAAACGGGGCCGGATCCGGCCTCCGAAACGGCGTGCCGCGGAAAAACCGGGCCGGATCCGGCCTCCGAAACGGTGTGCCGCGGAAAAACCGGGCCGGAAACGGCGTGCCGCGGAAAAACCGGGCCGGATCCGGCCTCCGAAACGGCGTGCCGCGGAAAAACCGGGCCGGTTCCGGCCTCCGAAACGGCGTGCGGCGGAAAAACCGGGCCGGATCCGGCCTCCGAAACGGCGTGCCGCGGAAAAAACCGGGCCGGTTCCGGCCTCCGAAACGGCGTGCGGCGGAAAAACCGGGCCGGATCCGGCCTCCGAAACGGCGTGCGGCGGAAAAACCGGGCCGGAAACGGCCTCCGAAACGGCGTGCCGCGGAAAAACCGGGCCGGAAACGGCGTGCCGCAGAAAAACCGGGCCGGATCCGGCCCTCGAAACGGCGTGCCGCGGAAAAAACTGGCCGGAAACGGCGTGCCGCGGAAAAACCGGGCCGGAAACGGCCTCCGAAATGGCGTGCCGTGGAAAAACCGGGCCGGAAACGGCGTGCCGCGGAAAAACCGGGCCAGATCCGGCCTCCGAAACGGCGTGCCGCGGAAAAAACTGGCCGGAAACGGCGTGCCGCGGAAAAACCGGGCCGTATCCGGCCTCCGAAACGGCGTGCCGCGGAAAAACGGGGCCGGATCCGGCCTCCGAAACGGCATGCCGCGGAAAAAACGGGACGGATCCGGCCTCCGAAACGGCGTGCCGCGGAAAAACTGGGCCGGATCCAGCCTCCAATTTTGCGTCCGCGGAAAAACCGGGCCGGATCCGGCCTCTGAAACGGCGTGCCGCGGAAAAACGGGGCCGGATCCGGCCTCCGAAATGGCGTGCCGCGGAAAAACCGGGCCAGATCCGGCCTCCGAAACAGCGTGCCGCGGAAAAACCGGGCCGGAACCGGCGTGCCGTGGAAAAAACCGGGCCGGATCCGGCCTCCGAAACGGCGTGCCGCGGAAAAACCGGGCCGGATCCAGCCTCCGAAACGGCGTGCCGCGGAAAAACCGGGCCGGAAACGGCGTGCCGCGGAAAAACCGGGCCGGATCCGGCCTCTGAAACGGCGTGCCGCGGAAAAACCGGGCCGGATCCGGCCTCCGAAACGGCGTGCCGCGGAAAAACCGGGCCGGATCCGGCCTCCGAAATGGCGTGCCGCGGAAAAACCGGGCCGGAAACGGCGTGCCGCGGAAAAACCGGGCCGGATCCGGCCTCCGAAACGGCGTGCCGCGGAAAAACCGGGCCGGAAACGGCGTCCCGCGGAAAAACCGGGCCGGATCCGGCCTCCGAAACGGCGTGCCGCGGAAAAACCGGGCCGGATCCGGCCTCCGAAACGGCGTGCCACGGAAAAACGGGGCCGGATCCGGCCTCCGAAACGGCGTGCCGCGGAAAAACCGGGCCGGATCCGGCCTCCGAAACGGTGTGCCGCGGAAAAACCGGGCCGGAAACGGCGAGCCGCGGAAAAACCGGGCCAGATCCGGCCTCCGAAATGGCGTGCCGCGGAAAAAACTGGCCGGAGACGGCGTGCCGCGGAAAAACCGGGCCGGAAACGGCCTCCGAAACGGCGTGCCGCGGAAAAACCGGGCCGGAAACGGCGTGCCGCGGAAAAACCGGGCCGGATCCGGCCTCCAATTTTGCGTCCGCGGAAAAACCGGGCGGTATCCGGCCTCCGAAACGGCGTGCCGCGGAAAAAACCGGGCCGGATGCGGCCTCCGAAACGGCGTGCCGCGGAAAAACCGGGCCGGAAACGGCGTGCCGCGGAAAAACCTGGCCAGATCCGGCCTCCGAAACGGCGTGCCGCGGAAAAAAACGGGCCGGAGACGGCGTGCCACGGGAAAACCGGGCCGGAAACGGCCTCCGAAACGGCGTGCCGCGGAAAAACCGGGCCGGAAACGGCGTGCCGCGGAAAAACCGGGCCAGATCCGGCCTCCGAAACGGCGTGCCGCGGAAAAAACGGGCCGGAGACGGCGTGCCGCGGAAAAACCGGGCCGGAAACGGCCTCCGAAACGGCGTGCCACGGAAAAACCGGGCCGGAAACGGCGTGCCGCTGAAAAACCGGGCCAGATCCGGCCTCCGAAACGGCGTGCCGCGGAAAAAACGGGCCGGAAACGGCGTGCCGCGGAAAAACCGGGCCGGAAACGGCCTCCGAAACGGCGTGCCGCGGAAAAACCGGGCTGAAACGGCGTGCCGCGGAAAAACCGGGCCGGAAACGGCGTGCCGCGGAAAAACCGGGCCAGATCCGGCCTCCGAAACGGCTTGCCGCGGAAAAAACGGGCTGGAAACGGCGTGCCGCGGAAAAACCGGGCCGGAAACGGCCTCCGAAACGGCATGCCGCGGAAAAACCGGGCCGGATCCGGCCTCCGAAACGGCGTGCCGCGGAAAAACCGGGCCGGAAACGGCGTGCCGCGGAAAAACCGGGCCGGATCCGGCCTCCGAAACGGCGTGCCGCGGAAAAACCTGGCCGGATCCAGCCTCCGAAACGGCGTGCCGCGGAAAAACCGGGCCGGAAACAGCGTGCCGCGGAAAAACCGGGCCGGATCCGGCCTCTGAAACGGCGTGCCGCGGAAAAACCGGGCCGGATCCGGCCTCCGAAACGGCGTGCCGCGGAAAAACCGGGCCGGATGTGGCCTCCGAAATGGCGTGCCGCGGAAAAACCGGGCCGGAAACGGCGTGCCGCAGAAAAACCGGGCCGGATCCGGCCTCCGAAACGGCGTGCCGCGGAAAAACCGGGCCAGATCCGGCCTCCGAAACGGCGTGCCGCGGAAAAACCGGGCCGGAAACGGCGTGCCGCGGAAAAACCGGGCCGGATCCGGCCTCCGAAACGGCGTGCCGCGGAAAAACCGGCCGGATCCGGCCTCCGAAATGGCGTGCCGCGGAAAAACCGGGCCGGAAACGGCGTGCCGCGGAAAAACCGGGCCGGAAACGGCCTCCGAAACGGCGTGCCGCGGAAAAACCGGGCTGGAAACGGCGTGCCGCGGAAAAACCGGGCCGGATCCGGCCTCCGAAACGGCGTGCCGCGGAAAAACCGGGCCGGATCCAGCCTCCGAAACGGCGTGCCACGGAAAAAACGGGGCCGGATCCGGCCTCCGAAACGGCGTGCCGCGGAAAAACCGGGCCGGATCCGGCCTCCGAAACGGTGTGCCGCGGAAAAACCGGGCCGGAAACGGCGTGCCGCGGAAAAACCGGGCCGGATCCGGCCTCCGAAACGGCGTGCCGCGGAAAAACCGGGCCGGTTCCGGCCTCCGAAACGGCGTGCGGCGGAAAAACCGGGCCGGATCCGGCCTCCGAAACGGCGTGCGGCGGAAAAACCGGGCCGGAAACGGCCTCCGAAACGGCGTGCCGCGGTAAAACCGGGCCGGAAACGGCGTGCCGCGGAAAAACCGGGCCGGATCCGGCTTCCGAAACGGCGTGCCGCGGAAAAACCGGGCCGGAAACGGCGTGCCGCGGAAAAACCGGGCCGGATCCGGCCTCCGAAACGGCGTGCCGCGGAAAAACCGGGCCGGATCCGGCCTCCGAAACGGCGTGCCACGGAAAAACGGGGCCGGATCCGGCCTCCGAAACGGCGTGCCGCGGAAAAACGGGGCCGGATCCGGCCTCCGAAACGGCGTGCCACGGAAAAACGGGGCCGGATCCGGCCTCCGAAACGGCGTGCCGCGGAAAAACCGGGCCGGAAACGGCGTGCCGCGGAAAAACCGGGCCAGATCCGGCCTCCGAAACGGCGTGCCGCGGAAAAAACTGGCCGGAAACGGCGTGCCGCGGAAAAAACCGGGCCGGAAACGGCCTCCGAAATGGCGTGCCGTGGAAAAACCGGGCCGGAAACGGCGTGCCGCGGAAAAACCGGGCCAGATCCGGCCTCCGAAACGGCGTGCCGCGGAAAAAACGGGCCGGAGACGGCGTGCCGCGGAAAAACCGGGCCGGATCCGGCCTCCGAAACGGCGTGCCGCGGAAAAACGGGGCCGGATCCGGCCTCCGAAACGGCATGCCGCGGAAAAACCGGGCCGGATCCGGCCTCCGAAACGGCGTGCCGCGGAAAAACTGGGCCGGATCCAGCCTCCAATTTTGCGTCCGCGGAAAAACCGGGCCGGATCCGGCCTCTGAAACGGCGTGCCGCGGAAAAACGGGGCCGGATCCGGCCTCCGAAACGGCGTGCCGCGGAAAAACCGGGCCAGATCCGGCCTCCGAAACAGCGTGCCGCGGAAAAACCGGGCCGGAACCGGCGTGCCGCGGAAAAAACGGGCCGGATCCGGTCTCCGAAACGGCGTGCCGCGGAAAAACCGGGCCGGATCCGGCCTCCGAAACGGCGTGCCGCGGAAAAACCGGGACGGAAACGGCATGCCGCGGAAAAACCGGGCCGGATCCGGCCTCCGAAACGGCGTGCCGCGGAAAAACCGGGCCGGAAACGGCGTGCCGCGGAAAAACCGGGCCAGATCCGGCCTCCGAAACAGCGTGCCGCGGAAAAAACGGGCCGGAAACGGCGTGCCGCGGAAAAACCGGGCCGGATCCGGCCTCCGAAACGGCGTGCCGCGGAAAAACCGGGCTGGAAACGGCGTGCCGCGGAAAAACCGGGCCGGATCCGGCCTCCGAAACGGCGTGCCGCGGAAAAACCGGGCTGGAAACGGCGTGCCGCGGAAAAACCGGGCCGGATCCGGCCTCCGAAACGGCGTGCCGCGGAAAAACCGGGCTGGAAACGGCGTGCCGCGGAAAAACCGGGCCGGATCCGGCCTCCGAAACGGCGTGCCGCGGAAAAACCGGGCCGGAAACGGCGTGCCGCGGAAAAACCGGGCCAGATCCGGCCTCCGAAACGGCGTGCCGCGGAAAAACGGGGCCGGATCCGGCCTCCGAAACGGCGTGCGGCTGAAAAACCGGGCCGGATCCGGCCTCCGAAACGGCGTGCGGCGGAAAAACCGGGCCGGATCCGGCCTCCGAAACGGCGTGCCGCGGAAAAACCGGGCCGGATCCGGCCTCCGAAACGGCGTGCCGCGGAAAAACCGGGCCGGAAACGGCGTGCCGCGGAAAAACGGGGCCAGATCCGGCCTCCGAAACGGCGTGCCGCGGAAAAACCGGGCCGGATCCGGCCTCCGAAACGGCGTGCCACGGAAAAACGGGGCCGGATCCGGCCTCCGAAACGGCGTGCCGCGGAAAAACCGGGCCGGATCCGGCCTCCGAAACGGTGTGCCGCGGAAAAACCGGGCCGGAAACGGCGAGCCGCGGAAAAACCGGGCCAGATCCGGCCTCCGAAATGGCGTGCCGCGGAAAAAACTGGCCGGAGACGGCGTGCCGCGGAAAAACCGGGCCGGAAACGGCCTCCGAAACGGCGTGCCGCGGAAAAACCGGGCCGGAAACGGCGTGCCGCGGAAAAACCGGGCCGGATCCGGCCTCCAATTTTGCGTCCGCGGAAAAACCGGGCGGTATCCGGCCTCCGAAACGGCGTGCCGCGGAAAAACCGGGCCGGATGCGGCCTCCGAAACGGCGTGCCGCGGAAAAACCGGGCCGGATGCGGCGTGCCGCGGAAAAACCTGGCCAGATCCGGCCTCCGAAACGGCGTGCCGCGGAAAAAAACGGGCCGGAGACGGCGTGCCACGGGAAAACCGGGCCGGAAACGGCCTCCGAAACGGCGTGCCGCGGAAAAACCGGGCCGGAAACGGCGTGCCGCGGAAAAACCGGGCCAGATCCGGCCTCCGAAACGGCGTGCCGCGGAAAAAACGGGCCGGAGACGGCGTGCCGCGGAAAAACCGGGCCGGAAACGGCCTCCGAAACGGCGTGCCGCGGAAAAACCGGGCCGGAAACGGCGTGCCGCGGAAAAACCGGGCCAGATCCGGCCTCCGAAACGGCGTGCCGCGGAAAAAACGGGCCGGAAACGGCGTGCCGCGGAAAAACCGGGCCGGAAACGGCCTCCGAAACGGCGTGCCGCGGAAAAACCGGGCTGAAACGGCGTGCCGCGGAAAAACCGGGCTGGAAACGGCGTGCCGCGGAAAAACCGGGCCAGATCCGGCCTCCGAAACGGCGTGCCGCGGAAAAAACGGGCTGGAAACGGCGTGCCGCGGAAAAACCGGGCCGGAAACGGCCTCCGAAACGGCATGCCGCGGAAAAACCGGGCCGGATCCGGCCTCCGAAACGGCGTGCCGCGGAAAAACCGGGCCGGAAACGGCGTGCCGCGGAAAAAACGGGCCGGATCCGGCCTCCGAAACGGCGTGCCGCGGAAAAACCTGGCCGGATCCAGCCTCCGAAACGGCGTGCCGCGGAAAAACCGGGCCGGAAACGGCGTGCCGCGGAAAAACCGGGCCGGATCCGGCCTCTGAAACGGCGTGCCGCGGAAAAACCGGGCCGGATCCGGCCTCCGAAACGGCGTGCCGCGGAAAAACCGGGCCGGAAACGGCGTGCCGCGGAAAAAACGGGCCGGATCCGGCCTCCGAAACGGCGTGCCGCGGAAAAACCTGGCCGGATCCAGCCTCCGAAACGGCGTGCCGCGGAAAAACCGGGCCGGAAACGGCGTGCCGCGGAAAAACCGGGCCGGATCCGGCCTCCGAAACGGCGTGCCGCGGAAAAACCGGGCCGGATCCGGCCTCCGAAACGGCGTGCCACGGAAAAACGGGGCCGGATCCGGCCTCCGAAACGGCGTGCCGCGGAAAAACCGGGCCGGATCCGGCCTCCGAAACGGTGTGCCGCGGAAAAACCGGGCCGGAAACGGCGTGCCGCGGAAAAACCGGGCCAGATCCGGCCTCCGAAACGGCGTGCCGTGGAAAAAACTGGCCGGAGACGGCGTGCCGCGGAAAAACCGGGCCGGAAACGGCCTCCGAAACGGCGTGCCGCGGAAAAACCGGGCCGGAAATGGCGTGCCGCGGAAAAACCGGGCCGGATCCGGCCTCCAATTTTGCGTCCGCGGAAAAACCGGGCCGTATCCGGCCTCCGAAACGGCGTGCCGCGGAAAAACCGGGCCGGATGCGGCCTCCGAAACGGCGTGCCGCGGAAAAACCGGGCCGGAAACGGCGTGCCGCGGAAAAACCTGGCCAGATCCGGCCTCCGAAACGGCGTGCCGCGGAAAAAAACGGGCCGGAGACGGCGTGCCGCGGAAAAACCGGGCCGGAAACGGCCTCCGAAACGGCGTGCCGCGGAAAAACCGGGCCGGAAACGGCGTGCCGCGGAAAAACCGGGCTGGAAACGGCGTGCCGCGGAAAAACCGGGCCGGAAACGGCCTCCGAAACGGCATGCCGCGGAAAAACCGGGCCGGATCCGGCCTCCGAAACGGCGTGCCGCGGAAAAACCGGGCCAGATCCGGCCTCCGAAACGGCGTGCCGCGGAAAAACCGAGCCGGAAACGGCGTGCCGCGGAAAAACCGGGCCGGATCCGGCCTCCGAAACGGCGTGCCGCGGAAAAACCGGGCTGGAAACGGCGTGCCGCGGAAAAACCGGGCCGGATCCGACCTCCGAAACGGTGTGCCGCGGAAAAACCGGGCCGGAAACGGCGTGCCGCGGAAAAACCGGGCCAGATCCGGCCTCCGAAACGGCGTGCCGCGGAAAAAAACTGGCAGGAGACGGCGTGCCGCGGAAAAACCGGGCCGGATCCGGCCTCCGAAACGGCGTGCCGCGGAAAAACCGGGCCGGAAACGGCGTGCCGTGGAAAAACCGGGCCGGATCCGGCCTCCGAAACGGCGTGCCGCGGAAAAACCGGGCCGGAAACGGCATGCCGCGGAAAAACCGGGCCGGATCCGGCCTCCGAAACGGCGTGCCGCGGAAAAACCGGGCCGGAAACGGCGTGCCGCGGAAAAACGGGGCCGGATCCGGCCTCCGAAACGGCGTGCCGCGGAAAAACCGGGCCAGATCCGGCCTCCGAAACAGCGTGCCGCGGAAAAACCGGGCCGGAAACGGCGTGCCGCGGAAAAACCGGGCCAGATCCGGCCTCCGAAACGGCGTGCCGCGGAAAAACCGGGCCGGTTCCGGCCTCCGAAACGGCGTGCGGCGGAAAAACCGGGCCGGATCCGGCCTCCGAAACGGCGTGCGGCGGAAAAACCGGGCCGGAAACGGCCTCCGAAACGGCGTGCCGCGGTAAAACCGGGCCGGAAACGGCGTGCCGCAGAAAAACCGGGCCGGATCCGGCCCTCGAAACGGCGTGCCGCGGAAAAAACTGGCCGGAAACGGCGTGCCGCGGAAAAAACCGGGCCGGAAACGGCCTCCGAAATGGCGTGCCGTGGAAAAACCGGGCCGGAAACGGCGTGCCGCGGAAAAACCGGGCCAGATCCGGCCTCCGAAACGGCGTGCCGCGGAAAAAACGGGCCGGAGACGGCGTGCCGCGGAAAAACCGGGCCGTATCCGGCCTCCGAAACGGCGTGCCGCGGAAAAACGGGGCCGGATCCGGCCTCCGAAACGGCATGCCGCGGAAAAAACGGGACGGATCCGGCCTCCGAAACGGCGTGCCGCGGAAAAACTGGGCCGGATCCAGCCTCCAATTTTGCGTCCGCGGAAAAACCGGGCCGGATCCGGCCTCTGAAACGGCGTGCCGCGGAAAAACGGGGCCGGATCCGGCCTCCGAAATGGCGTGCCGCGGAAAAACCGGGCCAGATCCGGCCTCCGAAACAGCGTGCCGCGGAAAAACCGGGCCGGAACCGGCGTGCCGTGGAAAAAACGGGCCGGATCCGGCCTCCGAAACGGCGTGCCGCGGAAAAACCGGGCCGGATCCAGCCTCCGAAACGGCGTGCCGCGGAAAAACCGGGCCGGAAACGGCGTGCCGCGGAAAAACCGGGCCGGATCCGGCCTCTGAAACGGCGTGCCGCGGAAAAACCGGGCCGGATCCGGCCTCCGAAACGGCGTGCCGCGGAAAAACCGGGCCGGATCCGGCCTCCGAAATGGCGTGCCGCGGAAAAAACCGGGCCGGAAACGGCGTGCCGCGGAAAAACCGGGCCGGATCCGGCCTCCGAAACGGCGTGCCGCGGAAAAACCGGGCCGGAAACGGCGTCCCGCGGAAAAACCGGGCCGGATCCGGCCTCCGAAACGGCGTGCCGCGGAAAAACCGGGCCGGATCCGGCCTCCGAAACGGCGTGCCACGGAAAAACGGGGCCGGATCCGG
Organism: Phalacrocorax aristotelis; assembly: GCF_949628215.1. Taxonomy (NCBI): domain Eukaryota; kingdom Metazoa; phylum Chordata; class Aves; order Suliformes; family Phalacrocoracidae; genus Phalacrocorax; species Phalacrocorax aristotelis. The sequence continues at coordinate 15,920 of NW_027441377.1, read as the reverse complement.
CCTCCGAAACGGCGTGCCGCGGAAAAACCGGGCCGGATCCGGCCTCCGAAACGGTGTGCCGCGGAAAAACCTGGCCGGAAACGGCGAGCCGCGGAAAAACCGGGCCAGATCCGGCCTCCGAAATGGCGTGCCGCGGAAAAAACTGGCCGGAGACGGCGTGCCGCGGAAAAACCGGGCCGGAAACGGCCTCCGAAACGGCGTGCCGCGGAAAAACCGGGCCGGAAACGGCGTGCCGCGGAAAAACCGGGCCGGATCCGGCCTCCAATTTTGCGTCCGCGGAAAAACCGGGCGGTATCCGGCCTCCGAAACGGCGTGCCGCGGAAAAACCGGGCCGGATGCGGCCTCCGAAACGGCGTGCCGCGGAAAAACCGGGCCGGAAACGGCGTGCCGCGGAAAAACCTGGCCAGATCCGGCCTCCGAAACGGCGTGCCGCGGAAAAAACGGGCCGGAGACGGCGTGCCACGGGAAAACCGGGCCGGAAACGGCCTCCGAAACGGCGTGCCGCGGAAAAACCGGGCCGGAAACGGCGTGCCGCGGAAAAACCGGGCCAGATCCGGCCTCCGAAACGGCGTGCCGCGGAAAAAACGGGCCGGAGACGGCGTGCCGCGGAAAAACCGGGCCGGAAACGGCCTCCGAAACGGCGTGCCGCGGAAAAACCGGGCCGGAAACGGCGTGCCGCTGAAAAACCGGGCCAGATCCGGCCTCCGAAACGGCGTGCCGCGGAAAAAAACGGGCCGGAAACGGCGTGCCGCGGAAAAACCGGGCCGGAAACGGCCTCCGAAACGGCGTGCCGCGGAAAAAACCGGGCTGAAACGGCGTGCCGCGGAAAAACCGGGCCGGAAACGGCGTGCCGCGGAAAAACCGGGCCAGATCCGGCCTCCGAAACGGCGTGCCGCGGAAAAAACGGGCTGGAAACGGCGTGCCGCGGAAAAACCGGGCCGGAAACGGCCTCCGAAACGGCATGCCGCGGAAAAACCGGGCCGGATCCGGCCTCCGAAACGGCGTGCCGCGGAAAAACCGGGCCGGAAACGGCGTGCCGCGGAAAAAACGGGCCGGATCCGGCCTCCGAAACGGCGTGCCGCGGAAAAACCTGGCCGGATCCAGCCTCCGAAACGGCGTGCCGCGGAAAAACCGGGCCGGAAACAGCGTGCCGCGGAAAAACCGGGCCGGATCCGGCCTCTGAAACGGCGTGCCGCGGAAAAACCGGGCCGGATCCGGCCTCCGAAACGGCGTGCCGCGGAAAAACCGGGCCGGATGCGGCCTCCGAAATGGCGTGCCGCGGAAAAACCGGGCCGGAAACGGCGTGCCGCAGAAAAACCGGGCCGGATCCGGCCTCCGAAACGGCGTGCCGCGGAAAAACCGGGCCAGATCCGGCCTCCGAAACGGCGTGCCGCGGAAAAACCGGGCCGGAAACGGCGTGCCGCGGAAAAACCGGGCCGGATCCGGCCTCCGAAACGGCGTGCCGCGGAAAAACCGGGCCGGATCCGGCCTCCGAAATGGCGTGCCGCGGAAAAACCGGGCCGGAAACGGCGTGCCGCGGAAAAACCGGGCCGGATCCGGCCTCCGAAACGGCGTGCCGCGGAAAAACCGGGCCGGAAACGGCGTGCCGCGGAAAAACCGGGCCGGATCCGGCCTCCGAAACGGCGTGCCGCGGAAAAACCGGGCCGGATCCGGCCTCCGAAACGGCGTGCCACGGAAAAACGGGGCCGGATCCGGCCTCCGAAACGGCGTGCCGCGGAAAAACCGGGCCGGATCCGGCCTCCGAAACGGTGTGCCGCGGAAAAATCGGGCCGGAAACGGCGTGCCGCGGAAAAACCGGGCCAGATCCGGCCTCCGAAACGGCGTGCCGCGGAAAAAACTGGCCGGAGACGGCGTGCCGCGGAAAAACCGGGCCGGAAACGGCCTCCGAAACGGCGTGCCGCGGAAAAACCGGGCCGGAAATGGCGTGCCGCGGAAAAACCGGGCCGGATCCGGCCTCCAATTTTGCGTCCGCGGAAAAACCGGGCCGTATCCGGCCTCCGAAACGGCGTGCCGCGGAAAAACCGGGCCGGATGCGGCCTCCGAAACGGCGTGCCGCGGAAAAAACCGGGCCGGAAACGTCGTGCCGCGGAAAAACCTGGCCAGATCCGGCCTCCGAAACGGCGTGCCGCGGAAAAAACGGGCCGGAGACGGCGTGCCACGGAAAAACCGGGCCGGAAACGGCCTCCGAAACGGCGTGCCGCGGAAAAACCGGGCCGGAAACGGCGTGCCGCGGAAAAACCGGGCCAGATCCGGCCTCCGAAACGGCGTGCCGCGGAAAAAAACGGGCCGGAGACGGCGTGCCGCGGAAAAACCGGGCCGGAAACGGCCTCCGAAACGGCGTGCCGCGGAAAAACCGGGCCGGAAACGGCGTGCCGCGGAAAAACCGGGCCGGAAACGGCCTCCGAAACGGCGTGCCGCGGAAAAACCGGGCCGGAAACGGCGTGCCGCGGTAAAACCGGGCCGGAAACGGCGTGCCGCAGAAAAACCGGGCCGGATCCGGCCCTCGAAACGGCGTGCCGCGGAAAAAACGGGCCGGAAATGGCGTGCCGCGGAAAAACCGGGCCGGAAACGGCCTCCGAAACGGCGTGCCGCGGAAAAACCGGGCCGGATCCGGCCTCCGAAACGGCGTGCCGCGGAAAAACCGGGCTAGATCCGGCCTCCGAAACGGCGTGCCGCGGAAAAACCGAGCCGGAAACGGCGTGCCGCGGAAAAACCGGGCCGGATCCGGCCTCCGAAACGGCGTGCCGCGGAAAAACCGGGCCGGATCCGGCCTCCGAAACGGCGTGCCGCGGAAAATCCGGGCTGGAAACGGCGTCCGCGGAAAAACCGGGCCGGATCCGGCCTCCGAAACGGCGTGCCGCGGAAAAACCGGGCCGGATGCGGCCTCCGAAACGGCGTGCCGCGGAAAAACCGGGCCGGATCCGGCCTCCGAAACGGTGTGCCGCGGAAAAACCGGGCCGGAAACGGCGTGCCGCGGAAAAAACCGGGCCAGATCCGGCCTCCGAAACGGCGTGCCGCGGAAAAAACTGGCAGAGACGGCGTGCCGCGGAAAAACCGGGCCGGATCCGGCCTCCGAAACGGCGTGCCGCGGAAAAACCGGGCCGGAAACGGCGTGCCGTGGAAAAACCGGGCCGGATCCGGCCTCCGAAACGGCGTGCCGCGGAAAAACCGGGCCGGAAACGGCATGCCGCGGAAAAACCGGGCCGGATCCGGCCTCCGAAACGGCGTGCCGCGGAAAAACCGGGCCGGAAACGGCGTGCCGCGGAAAAACGGGGCCGGATCCGGCCTCCGAAACGGCGTGCCGCGGAAAAACCGGGCCAGATCCGGCCTCCGAAACAGCGTGCCGCGGAAAAACCGGGCCGGAAACGGCGTGCCGCGGAAAAACCGGGCCGGATCCGGCCTCCGAAACGGCGTGCCGCGGAAAAACCGGGCCGGTTCCGGCCTCCGAAACGGCGTGCGGCGGAAAAACCGGGCCGGATCCGGCCTCCGAAACGGCGTGCGGCGGAAAAACCGGGCCGGAAACGGCCTCCGAAACGGCGTGCCGCGGTAAAACCGGGCCGGAAACGGCGTGCCGCGGAAAAACCGGGCCGGATCCGGCCTCCGAAACGGCGTGCCGCGGAAAAACCGGGCCGGAAACGGCGTGCCGCGGAAAAACCGGGCCGGATCCGGCCTCCGAAACGGCGTGCCGCGGAAAAACCGGGCCGGATCCGGCCTCCGAAACGGCGTGCCACGGAAAAACGGGGCCGGATCCGGCCTCCGAAACGGCGTGCCGCGGAAAAACCGGGCCGGATCCGGCCTCCGAAACGGCGTGCCGCGGAAAAACCGGGCCGGATCCGGCCTCCGAAACGGCGTGCCACGGAAAAACGGGGCCGGATCCGGCCTCCGAAACGGCGTGCCGCGGAAAAAAACTGGCCGGAGACGGCGTGCCGCGGAAAAACCGGGCCGGAAACGGCCTCCGAAACGGCGTGCCGCGGAAAAACCGGGCCGGAAATGGCGTGCCGCGGAAAAACCGGGCCGGATCCGGCCTCCAATTTTGCGTCCGCGGAAAAACCGGGCCGTATCCGGCCTCCGAAACGGCGTGCCGCGGAAAAACCGGGCCGGATGCGGCCTCCGAAACGGCGTGCCGCGGAAAAACCGGGCCGGAAACGTCGTGCCGCGGAAAAACCTGGCCAGATCCGGCCTCCGAAACGGCGTGCCGCGGAAAAAACGGGCCGGAGACGGCGTGCCACGGAAAAACCGGGCCGGAAACGGCCTCCGAAACGGCGTGCCGCGGAAAAACCGGGCCGGAAACGGCGTGCCGCGGAAAAACCGGGCCAGATCCGGCCTCCGAAACGGCGTGCCGCGGAAAAAACGGGCCGGAGACGGCGTGCCGCGGAAAAACCGGGCCGGAAACGGCCTCCGAAACGGCGTGCCGCGGAAAAACCGGGCCGGAAACGGCGTGCCGCGGAAAAACCGGGCCGGAAACGGCCTCCGAAACGGCGTGCCGCGGAAAAACCGGGCCGGAAACGGCGTGCCGCGGTAAAACCGGGCCGGAAACGGCGTGCCGCAGAAAAACCGGGCCGGATCCGGCCCTCGAAACGGCGTGCCGCGGAAAAAACGGGCCGGAAATGGCGTGCCGCGGAAAAACCGGGCCGGAAACGGCCTCCGAAACGGCGTGCCGCGGAAAAACCGGGCCGGATCCGGCCTCCGAAATGGCGTGCCGCGGAAAAACCGGGCTAGATCCGGCCTCCGAAACGGCGTGCCGCGGAAAAAACCGAGCCGGAAACGGCGTGCCGCGGAAAAACCGGGCCGGATCCGGCCTCCGAAACGGCGTGCCGCGGAAAAACCGGGCCGGATCCGGCCTCCGAAACGGCGTGCCGCGGAAAAACCGGGCCGGAAACGGCGTGCCGCGGAAAAACCGGGCTGGATCCGGCCTCCGAAACGGCGTGCCGCGGAAAAACCGGGCCGGAAACGGCGTGCCGCGGAAAAACCGGGCCGGAAACGGCCTCCGAAACGGCGTGCCGCGGAAAAAACCGGGCCGGAAACGGCGTGCCGCGGAAAAACCGGGCTGGAAACGGCGTGCCGCGGAAAAACCGGGCCAGATCCGGCCTCCGAAACGGCGTGCCGCGGAAAAAACGGGCCGGAAATGGCGTGCCGCGGAAAAACCGGGCCGGAAACGGCCTCCGAAACGGCATGCCGCGGAAAAACCGGGCCAGATCCGGCCTCCGAAACGGCGTGCCGCGGAAAAACCGGGCTAGATCCGGCCTCCGAAACGGCGTGCCGCGGAAAAACCGAGCCGGAAACGGCGTGCCGCGGAAAAACCGGGCCGGATCCGGCCTCCGAAACGGCGTGCCGCGGAAAAACCGGGCCGGATCCGGCCTCCGAAACGGCGTGCCGCGGAAAATCCGGGCTGGAAACGGCGTCCGCGGAAAAACCGGGCCGGATCCGGCCTCCGAAACGGCGTGCCGCGGAAAAACCGGGCCGGATGCGGCCTCCGAAACGGCGTGCCGCGGAAAAACCGGGCCGGATCCGGCCTCCGAAACGGTGTGCCGCGGAAAAACCGGGCCGGAAACGGCGTGCCGCGGAAAAACCGGGCCAGATCCGGCCTCCGAAACGGCGTGCCGCGGAAAAAACTGGCAGAGACGGCGTGCCGCGGAAAAACCGGGCCGGATCCGGCCTCCGAAACGGCGTGCCGCGGAAAAACCGGGCCGGAAACGGCGTGCCGTGGAAAAACCGGGCCGGATCCGGCCTCCGAAACGGCGTGCCGCGGAAAAACCGGGCCGGAAACGGCATGCCGCGGAAAAACCGGGCCGGATCCGGCCTCCGAAACGGCGTGCCGCGGAAAAACCGGGCCGGAAACGGCGTGCCGCGGAAAAACGGGGCCGGATCCGGCCTCCGAAACGGCGTGCCGCGGAAAAACCGGGCCAGATCCGGCCTCCGAAACAGCGTGCCGCGGAAAAACCGGGCCGGAAACGGCGTGCCGCGGAAAAACCGGGCCAGATCCGGCCTCCGAAACGGCGTGCCGCGGAAAAACCGGGCCGGTTCCGGCCTCCGAAACGGCGTGCGGCGGAAAAACCGGGCCGGATCCGGCCTCCGAAACGGCGTGCGGCGGAAAAACCGGGCCGGAAACGGCCTCCGAAACGGCGTGCCGCGGTAAAACCGGGCCGGAAACGGCGTGCCGCGGAAAAACCGGGCCGGATCCGGCCTCCGAAACGGCGTGCCGCGGAAAAACCGGGCCGGAAACGGCGTGCCGCGGAAAAACCGGGCCGGATCCGGCCTCCGAAACGGCGTGCCGCGGAAAAACCGGGCCGGATCCGGCCTCCGAAACGGCGTGCCACGGAAAAACGGGGCCGGATCCGGCCTCCGAAACGGCGTGCCGCGGAAAAACCGGGCCGGATCCGGCCTCCGAAACGGCGTGCCGCGGAAAAAACCGGGCCGGAAACGGCGTGCCGCGGAAAAACCGGGCCGGAAACGGCCTCTGAAACGGCGTGCCGCGGAAAAACCGGGCCGGAAACGGCGTGCCGCGGAAAAACCGGGCTGGAAACGGCGTGCCGCGGAAAAACCGGGCCAGATCCGGCCTCCGAAACGGCGTGCCGCGGAAAAAAACGGGCCGGAAACGGCGTGCCGCGGAAAAACCGGGCCGGAAACGGCCTCCGAAACGGCATGCCGCGGAAAAACCGGGCCGGATCCGGCCTCCGAAACGGCGTGCCGCGGAAAAAACCGGGCTAGATCCGGCCTCCGAAACGGCGTGCCGCGGAAAAACCGAGCCGGAAACGGCGTGCCGCGGAAAAACCGGGCCGGATCCGGCCTCCGAAACGGCGTGCCGCGGAAAAACCGGGCCGGATCCGGCCTCCGAAACGGCGTGCCGCGGAAAAACCGGGCTGGAAACGGCGTGCCGCGGAAAAACCGGGCCGGATCCGGCCTCCGAAACGGAGTGCCACGGAAAAACGGGGCCGGATCCGGCCTCCGAAACGGCGTGCCGCGGAAAAACCGGGCCGGATCCGGCCTCCGAAACGGTGTGCCGCGGAAAAACCGGGCCGGAAACGGCGTGCCGCGGAAAAACCGGGCCAGATCCGGCCTCCGAAACGGCGTGCCGCGGAAAAAAACTGGCCGGAGACGGCGTGCCGCGGAAAAACCGGGCCGGAAACGGCCTCCGAAACGGCGTGCCGCGGAAAAACCGGGCCGGAAACGGCGTGCCGTGGAAAAACCGGGCCGGATCCGGCCTCCGAAACGGCGTGCCGCGGAAAAACCGGGCCGGAAACGGCATGCCGCGGAAAAACCGGGCCGGATCCGGCCTCCGAAACGGCGTGCCGCGGAAAAAACCGGGCCGGAAACGGCGTGCCGCGGAAAAACGGGGCCAGATCCGGCCTCCGAAACGGCGTGCCGCGGAAAAACCGGGCCAGATCCGGCCTCCGAAACAGCGTGCCGCGGAAAAACCGGGCCGGAAACGGCGTGCCGCGGAAAAACCGGGCCGGATCCGGCCTCCGAAACGGCGTGCCGCGGAAAAACCGGGCCGGATCCGGCCTCCGAAACGGCGTGCGGCGGAAAAACCGGGCCGGAAACGGCCTCCGAAACGGCGTGCCGCGGTAAAACCGGGCCGGAAACGGCGTGCCGCGGAAAAACCGGGCCGGATCCGGCCTCCGAAACGGCGTGCCGCGGAAAAAACCGGGCCGGAAACGGCGTGCCGCGGAAAAACGGGGCCGGATCCGGCCTCCGAAACGGCGTGCCGCGGAAAAACCGGGCCGGATCCGGCCTCCGAAACGGCGTGCCACGGAAAAACGGGGCCGGATCCGGCCTCCGAAACGGCGTGCCGCGGAAAAACCGGGCCGGATCCGGCCTCCGAAACGGCGTGCCGCGGAAAAACCGGGCCGGAAACGGCGTGCCGCGGAAAAACCGGGCCAGATCCGGCCTCCGAAACGGCGTGCCGCGGAAAAAAACGGGCCGGAGACGGCGTGCCGCGGAAAAACCGGGCCGGAAACAGCCTCCGAAATGGCGTGCCGCGGAAAAAACCGGGCCGGAAACGGCGTGCCGCGGAAAAACCGGGCCAGATCCGGCCTCCGAAACGGCGTGCCGCGGAAAAAAACGGGCCGGAGACGGCGTGCCGCGGAAAAACCGGGCCGGATCCGGCCTCCGAAACGGCGTGCCGCGGAAAAACCGGGCCGGAAACGGCGTGCCGCGGAAAAACCGGGCCGGATCCGGCCTCCGAAACGGCGTGCCGCGGAAAAACCGGGCCGGATCCAGCCTCCAATTTTGCGTCCGCGGAAAAACCGGGCCGTATCCGGCCTCCGAAACGGCGTGCCGCGGAAAAACGGGGCCGGATCCGGCCTCCGAAACGGCATGCCGCGGAAAAAACGGGACGGATCCGGCCTCCGAAACGGCGTGCCGCGGAAAAACTGGGCCGGATCCAGCCTCCAATTTTGCGTCCGCGGAAAAACCGGGCCGGATCCGGCCTCTGAAACGGCGTGCCGCGGAAAAACGGGGCCTGATCCGGCCTCCGAAACGGCGTGCCGCGGAAAAACCGGGCCAGATCCGGCCTCCGAAACAGCGTGCCGCGGAAAAAACCGGGCCGGAACCGGCGTGCCGCGGAAAAACCGGGCCGGATCCGGCCTCCAAAACGGCGTGCCGCGGAAAAACCGGGCCGGATCCGGCCTCCGAAACGGCGTGCCGCGGAAAAACCGGGCCGGAAACGGCGTGCCGCGGAAAAAACGGGCCGGATCCGGCCTCCGAAACGGCGTGCCGCGGAAAAACCGGGCCGGATCCAGCCTCCGAAACGGCGTGCCGCGGAAAAACCGGGCCGGAAACGGCGTGCCGCGGAAAAACCGGGCCGGATCCGGCCTCCGAAACGGCGTGCCGCGGAAAAACGGGGCCGGATCCGGCCTCCGAAACGGCGTGCCGCGGAAAAACCGGGCCGGAAACGGCGTGCCGCGGAAAAACCGGGCCGGATCCGGCCTCCGAAACGGCGTGCCGCGGAAAAACCGGGCCAGATCCGGCCTCCGAAACGGTCGTGCCGCGGAAAAAAACGGGCCGGAGACGGCGTGCCGCGGAAAAACCGGGCCGGAAACGGCCTCCGAAACGGCGTGCCGCGGAAAAACCGGGCCGGAAACGGCGTGCCGCGGAAAAACCGGGCCAGATCCGGCCTCCGAAACGGCGTGCCGCGGAAAAAACGGGCCGGAAACGGCGTGCCGCGGAAAAACCGGGCCGGAAACGGCCTCCGAAACGGCGTGCCGCGGAAAAACCGGGCCGGAAACGGCGTGCCGCGGAAAAACCGGGCTGGAAACGGCGTGCCGCGGAAAAACCGGGCCAGATCCGGCCTCTGAAACGGCGTGCCGCGGAAAAAACGGGCTGGAAACGGCGTGCCGCGGAAAAACCGGGCCGGAAACGGCCTCCGAAACGGCGTGCCGCGGAAAAACCGGGCCGGATCCGGCCTCCGAAACGGCGTGCCGCGGAAAAACCGGGCCGGAAACGGCCTCCGAAACGGCGTGCCGCGGAAAAACCGGGCCGGAAACGGCGTGCCGCGGAAAAACCGGGCCGGATCCGGCCTCCAATTTTGCGTCCGCGGAAAAACCGGGCCAGATCCGGCCTCCGAAACGGCGTGCCGCGGAAAAACCGGGCCGGATGCGGCCTCCGAAACGGCGTGCCGCGGAAAAACCGGGCCGGAAACGGCGTGCCGCGGAAAAACTGGGCCAGATCCGGCCTCCGAAACGGCGTGCCGCGGAAAAACCGGGCCGGAAATGGCGTGCCGCGGAAAAACCGGGCCGGAAACGGCCTCCGAAACGGCATGCCGCGGAAAAACCGGGCCGGATCCGGCCTCCGAAACGGTCGTGCCGCGGAAAAACCGGGCTAGATCCGGCCTCCGAAACGGCGTGCCGCGGAAAAAACCGAGCCGGAAACGGCGTGCCGCGGAAAAAACCGGGCCGGATCCGGCCTCCGAAACGGCGTGCCGCGGAAAAAACCGGGCCGGATCCGGCCTCCGAAACGGCGTGCCGCGGAAAAAACTGGCCGGAGACGGCGTGCCGCGGAAAAAACCGGGCCGGAAACGGCCTCCGAAACGGCGTGCCGCGGAAAAACCGGGCCGGAAACGGCGTGCCGCGGAAAAACCGGGCCAGATCCGGCCTCCGAAACGGCGTGCCGCGGAAAAAAACGGGCCGGAAATGGCGTGCCGCGGAAAAACCGGGCCGGAAACGGCCTCCGAAACGGCATGCCGCGGAAAAACCGGGCCGGATCCGGCCTCCGAAACGGCGTGCCGCGGAAAAAACCGGGCTAGATCCGGCCTCCGAAACGGCGTGCCGCGGAAAAAACCGAGCCGGAAACGGCGTGCCGCGGAAAAATCGGGCCGGATCCGGCCTCCGAAACGGCGTGCCGCGGAAAAACCGGGCCGGATCCGGCCTCCGAAACGGCGTGCCGCGGAAAAAACTGGCCGGAGACGGCGTGCCGCGGAAAAACCGGGCCGGAAACGGCCTCCGAAACGGCGTGCCGCGGAAAAACCGGGCCGGAAACGGCGTGCCGCGGAAAAACCGGGCCAGATCCGGCCTCCGAAACGGCGTGCCGCGGAAAAAACCGGGCCGGAAACGGCGTGCCGCGGAAAAAACGGGGCCGGATCCGGCCTCCGAAACGGCGTGCCGCGGAAAAACCGGGCCGGAAACGGCGTGCCGCGGAAAAACCGGGCCGGATCCGGCCTCCGAAACGGCGTGCCGCGGAAAAACCGGGCCGGATCCGGCCTCCGAAACGGCGTGCCACGGAAAAACGGGGCCGGATCCGGCCTCCGAAACGGCGTGCCGCGGAAAAACCGGGCCGGAAACGGCCTCCGAAACGGCGTGCCGCGGAAAAAACCGGGCCGGAAACGGCGTGCCGCGGAAAAACCGGGCCAGATCCGGCCTCCGAAACGGCGTGCCGCGGAAAAAAAACTGGCCGGAGACGGCGTGCCGCGGAAAAACCGGGCCGGAAACGGCCTCCGAAATGGCGTGCCGCGGAAAAACCGGGCTGGAAACGGCGTGCCGCGGGAAAACCGGGCCAGATCCGGCCTCCGAAACGGCGTGCCGCGGAAAAAAACGGGCCGGAGACGGCGTGCCGCGGAAAAACCGGGCCGGATCCGGCCTCCGAAACGGCGTGCCGCGGAAAAACCGGGCCGGAAACGGCGTGCCGCGGAAAAAACCGGGCCGGATCCGGCCTCCGAAACGGCGTGCCGCGGAAAAACCGGGCCGGATCCAGCCTCCAATTTTGCGTCCGCGGAAAAACCGGGCCGTATCCGGCCTCCGAAACGGCGTGCCGCGGAAAAACGGGGCCGGATCCGGCCTCCGAAACGGCATGCCGCGGAAAAAAACGGGACGGATCCGGCCTCCGAAACGGCGTGCCGCGGAAAAACTGGGCCGGATCCAGCCTCCAATTTTGCGTCCGCGGAAAAACCGGGCCGGATCCGGCCTCTGAAACGGCGTGCCGCGGAAAAACGGGGCCGGATCCGGCCTCCGAAACGGCGTGCCGCGGAAAAACCGGGCCAGATCCGGCCTCCGAAACAGCGTGCCGCGGAAAAACCGGGCCGGAAACGGCGTGCCGCGGAAAAACCGGGCCGGATCCGGCCTCCGAAACGGCGTGCCGCGGAAAAACCGGGCCGGATCCGGCCTCCGAAACGGCGTGCCGCGGAAAAACCGGGCCGGAAACGGCGTGCCGCGGAAAAAAACGGGCCGGATCCGGCCTCCGAAACGGCGTGCCGCGGAAAAACCGGGCCGGATCCGGCCTCCGAAACGGCGTGCCGCGGAAAAACCGGGCCGGAAACGGCGTGCCGCGGAAAAAACGGGCCGGATCCGGCCTCCGAAACGGCGTGCCGCGGAAAAACCGGGCCGGATCCAGCCTCCGAAACGGCGTGCCGCGGAAAAACCGGGCCGGAAACGGCGTGCCGCGGAAAAACCGGGCCGGATCCGGCCTCTGAAACGGCGTGCCGCGGAAAAACCGGGCCGGATCCGGCCTCCGAAACGGCGTGCCGCGGAAAAACCGGGCCGGATGCGGCCTCCGAAATGGCGTGCCGCGGAAAAACCGGGCCGGAAACGGCGTGCCGCGGAAAAACCGGGCCGGATCCGGCCTCCGAAACGGCGTGCCGCGGAAAAACCGGGCCGGATCCGGCCTCCGAAACGGCGTGCGGCGGAAAAACCGGGCCGGATCCGGCCTCCGAAACGGCGTGCGGCGGAAAAACCGGGCCGGAAACGGCCTCCGAAACGGCGTGCCGCGGAAAAACCGGGCCGGAAACGGCGTGCCGCGGAAAAACCGGGCCGGATCCGGCCTCCGAAACGGCGTGCCGCGGAAAAAACGGGGCCGGATCCGGCCTCCGAAACGGCGTGCCGCGGAAAAACCGGGCCGGAAACGGCGTGCCGCGGAAAAACCGGGCCGGATCCGGCCTCCGAAACGGCGTGCCGCGGAAAAAACCGGGCCAGATCCGGCCTCCGAAACGGCGTGCCGCGGAAAAAACGGGCCGGAGACGGCGTGCCGCGGAAAAACCGGGCCGGAAACGGCCTCCGAAACGGCGTGCCGCGGAAAAAACCGGGCCGGAAACGGCGTGCCGCGGAAAAACCGGGCCAGATCCGGCCTCCGAAACGGCGTGCCGCGGAAAAAACGGGCCGGAAACGGCGTGCCGCGGAAAAACCGGGCCGGAAACGGCCTCCGAAACGGCGTGCCGCGGAAAAACCGGGCCGGAAACGGCGTGCCGCGGAAAAACCGGGCTGGAAACGGCGTGCCGCGGAAAAACCGGGCCAGATCCGGCCTCCGAAACGGCGTGCCGCGGAAAAAAACGGGCTGGAAACGGCGTGCCGCGGAAAAACCGGGCCGGAAACGGCCTCCGAAACGGCGTGCCGCGGAAAAACCGGGCCGGATCCGGCCTCCGAAACGGCGTGCCGCGGAAAAACCGGGCCGGAAACGGCCTCCGAAACGGCGTGCCGCGGAAAAACCGGGCCGGAAACGGCGTGCCGCGGAAAAACCGGGCCGGATCCGGCCTCCAATTTTGCGTCCGCGGAAAAACCGGGCCAGATCCGGCCTCCGAAACGGCGTGCCGCGGAAAAACCGGGCCGGATGCGGCCTCCGAAACGGCGTGCCGCGGAAAAAACCGGGCCGGAAACGGCGTGCCGCGGAAAAAACCGGGCCAGATCCGGCCTCCGAAACGGCGTGCCGCGGAAAAAACCGGGCCGGAAATGGCGTGCCGCGGAAAAACCGGGCCGGAAACGGCCTCCGAAACGGCATGCCGCGGAAAAACCGGGCCGGATCCGGCCTCCGAAACGGCGTGCCGCGGAAAAACCGGGCTAGATCCGGCCTCCGAAACGGCGTGCCGCGGAAAAACCGAGCCGGAAACGGCGTGCCGCGGAAAAACCGGGCCGGATCCGGCCTCCGAAACGGCGTGCCGCGGAAAAACCGGGCCGGATCCGGCCTCCGAAACGGCGTGCCGCGGAAAAAACTGGCCGGAGACGGCGTGCCGCGGAAAAACCGGGCCGGAAACGGCCTCCGAAACGGCGTGCCGCGGAAAAACCGGGCCGGAAACGGCGTGCCGCGGAAAAACCGGGCCAGATCCGGCCTCCGAAACGGCGTGCCGCGGAAAAAACCGAGCCGGAAACGGCGTGCCGCGGAAAAACCGGGCCGGATCCGGCCTCCGAAACGGCGTGCCGCGGAAAAACCGGGCCGGATCCGGCCTCCGAAACGGCGTGCCGCGGAAAAAACTGGCCGGAGACGGCGTGCCGCGGAAAAACCGGGCCGGAAACGGCCTCCGAAACGGCGTGCCGCGGAAAAACCGGGCCGGAAACGGCGTGCCGCGGAAAAACCGGGCCAGATCCGGCCTCCGAAACGGCGTGCCGCGGAAAAAAACGGGCCGGAAATGGCGTGCCGCGGAAAAACCGGGCCGGAAACGGCCTCCGAAACGGCATGCCGCGGAAAAACCGGGCCGGATCCGGCCTCCAAAACGGCGTGCCGCGGAAAAACCGGGCTAGATCCGGCCTCCGAAACGGCGTGCCGCGGAAAAACCGAGCCGGAAACGGCGTGCCGCGGAAAAATCGGGCCGGATCCGGCCTCCGAAACGGCGTGCCGCGGAAAAAACCGGGCCGGATCCGGCCTCCGAAACGGCGTGCCGCGGAAAAAACTGGCCGGAGACGGCGTGCCGCGGAAAAAACCGGGCCGGAAACGGCGTGCCGCGGAAAAACCGGGCCAGATCCGGCCTCCGAAACGGCGTGCCGCGGAAAAACCGGGCCGGAAACGGCGTGCCGCGGAAAAACCGGGCCGGATCCGGCCTCCGAAACGGCGTGCCGCGGAAAAACCGGGCCGGAAACGGCGTGCCGCGGAAAAACCGGGCCGGATCCGGCCTCCGAAACGGCGTGCCGCGGAAAAACCGGGCCGGATCCGGCCTCCGAAACGGCGTGCCACGGAAAAACGGGGCCGGATCCGGCCTCCGAAACGGCGTGCCGCGGAAAAACCGGGCCGGATCCGGCCTCCGAAACGGCGTGCCGCGGAAAAACCGGGCCGGAAACGGCGTGCCGCGGAAAAACCGGGCCAGATCCGGCCTCCGAAACGGCGTGCCGCGGAAAAAAACTGGCCGGAGACGGCGTGCCGCGGAAAAACCGGGCCGGAAACGGCCTCCGAAATGGCGTGCCGCGGAAAAAACCGGGCCGGAAACGGCGTGCCGCGGAAAAACCGGGCCAGATCCGGCCTCCGAAACGGCGTGCCGCGGAAAAAAACGGGCCGGAGACGGCGTGCCGCGGAAAAACCGGGCCGGATCCGGCCTCCGAAACGGCGTGCCGCGGAAAAACCGGGCCGGATCCGGCCTCCGAAACGGCGTGCCGCGGAAAAACCGGGCCGGAAACGGCGTGCCGCGGAAAAACCGGGCCGGATCCGGCCTCCGAAACGGCGTGCCGCGGAAAAACCGGGCCGGATCCGGCCTCCGAAACGGCGTGCCGCGGAAAAACCGGGCCGGAAACGGCGTGCCGCGGAAAAAAACGGGCCGGATCCGGCCTCCGAAACGGCGTGCCGCGGAAAAACCGGGCCGGATCCAGCCTCCGAAACGGCGTGCCGCGGAAAAACCGGGCCGGAAACGGCGTGCCGCGGAAAAACCGGGCCGGATCCGGCCTCTGAAACGGCGTGCCGCGGAAAAACCGGGCCGGATCCGGCCTCCGAAACGGCGTGCCGCGGAAAAACCGGGCCGGATGCGGCCTCCGAAATGGCGTGCCGCGGAAAAACCGGGCCGGAAACGGCGTGCCGCGGAAAAACCGGGCCGGATCCGGCCTCCGAAACGGCGTGCCGCGGAAAAACCGGGCCGGATCCGGCCTCCGAAACGGCGTGCGGCGGAAAAACCGGGCCGGATCCGGCCTCCGAAACGGCGTGCGGCGGAAAAACCGGGCCGGAAACGGCCTCCGAAACGGCGTGCCGCGGAAAAACCGGGCCGGAAACGGCGTGCCGCGGAAAAACCGGGCCGGATCCGGCCTCCGAAACGGCGTGCCGCGGAAAAAACGGGGCCGGATCCGGCCTCCGAAACGGCGTGCCGCGGAAAAACCGGGCCGGAAACGGCGTGCCGCGGAAAAACCGGGCCGGATCCGGCCTCCGAAACGGCGTGCCGCGGAAAAACCGGGCCAGATCCGGCCTCCGAAACGGCGTGCCGCGGAAAAAAACGGGCCGGAGACGGCGTGCCGCGGAAAAACCGGGCCGGAAACGGCCTCCGAAACGGCGTGCCGCGGAAAAACCGGGCCGGAAACGGCGTGCCGCGGAAAAACCGGGCCAGATCCGGCCTCCGAAACGGCGTGCCGCGGAAAAAAACGGGCCGGAAACGGCGTGCCGCGGAAAAACCGGGCCGGAAACGGCCTCCGAAACGGCGTGCCGCGGAAAAACCGGGCCGGAAACGGCGTGCCGCGGAAAAACCGGGCTGGAAACGGCGTGCCGCGGAAAAACCGGGCCAGATCCGGCCT
>NW_027441376.1:0-27810 GCF_949628215.1 Phalacrocorax aristotelis | reverse complement strand
AAACGGCGTGCCGCGGAAAAACCGGGCCGGATCCGGCCTCCGAAACGGCGTGCCGCGGAAAAACCGGGCCGGAAACGGCGTGCCGCGGAAAAAACCCGGGCCAGATCCGGCCTCCGAAACGGCGTGCCGCGAAAAAACCGGGCCGGAAACGGCGTGCCGCGGAAAAAACCGGGCCGGAAACGGCGTGCCGCTGAAAAACCGGGCCGGATCCGGTCTCCGAAATGGCGTGCCGCGGAAAAACCGGGCCGGAAACGGCGTGCCGCGGAAAAACCGGGCCGGATCCGGCCTCCGAAAGGGCGTGCCGCGGAAAAACCGGGCAGGATCCGGCCTCCGAAACGGCGTGCCGCGGAAAAACCGGGCCGGATCCGGCCTCCGAAACGGCGTGCCGCGGAAAAACCGGGCCAGATCCGGCCTCCGAAACGGCGTGCCGCGGAAAAACCGGGCCGGAACCAGCGTGCCGTGGAAAAAACCGGGCCGGATCCGGCCTCCGAAACGGCGTGCCGCGGAAAAACCGGGCCGGAAACGGCGTGCCGCGGAAAAACCGGGCCGGATCCGGCCTCCGAAACGGCGTGGCCGCGGAAAAACCGGGCCGGAAACGGCGTGCCGCGGAAAAACCGGGCCGGATCCGGCCTCCGAAACGGCGTGCCGCGGAAAAAACCGGGCCGGAAACGGCGTGCCGCGGAAAAACCGGGCCGGATCCGGCCTCCGAAACGGCGTGCCGCGGAAAAACCGGGCCGGAAACGGCGTGCCGCGGAAAAACCGGGCCGGATCCGGCCTCCGAAACGGCGTGCCGCGGAAAAAACCGGGCCGGATCCGGCCTCCGAAACGGCGTGCCGCGGAAAAACCGGACCGGATCCGGCCTCCGAAACGGCGTGCCGCGGAAAAACCGGGCCGGAAACGGCGTGCCGCGGAAAAACCGGGCCGGATCCGGCCTCCGAAACGGCGTGCCGCGGAAAAACCGGGCCGGATCCGGCCTCCGAAACGGCGTGCCGCGGAAAAACCGGGCCAGATCCGGCCTCCGAAACGGCGTGCCGCAGAAAAACCGGGCCGGAACCAGCGTGCCGCGGAAAAACCGGGCCGGATCCGGCCTCCGAAACGGCGTGCCGCGGAAAAAACCGGGCCGGAAACGGTGTGTCGCGGTAAAACCGGGCCGGATCCGGCCTCCGAAACGGCGTGCCGCGGAAAAACCGGGCCGGAAACGGCGTGCCGCGGAAAAACCGCGCCGGATCCGGCCTCCGAAATGGCGTGCCGCGGAAAAACCGGGCCGGAAACGGCGTGCCGCGGAAAAACCGGGCCAGATCCGGCCTCCGAAACGGCGTGCCGCGGAAAAAACCGGGCCGGAAACGGCGTGCTGCGGAAAAACCGGGCCGGATCCGGCCTCCGAAACGGTCGTGCCGCGGAAAAAAACCGGGCCAGAAACGGCGTGCCGCGGAAAAACCGGGCCGGATCCGGCCTCCGAAACGGCGTGCCGCGGAAAAACCAGGCCAGATCCGGCCTCTGAAACCGCGTGCCGCGGAAAAACCGGGCCGGATCCGGCCTCCGAAACGGCATGCTGCGGAAAAACCGGGCCGGATCGGGCCTCCGAAACGGCGTGCCGCGGAAAAACCGGGCCAGAAACGGCGTGCCGCGGAAAAACCGGGCCGGATCCGCCTCCGAAACGGCGTGCCGCGGAAAAACGGGGCCGGAAACGGCGTACCGCGGAAAAACCGGGCCGGAAACGGCGTGCCGTGGAAAAACCGGGCCGGATCCGGCCTCCGAAACGGCGTGGCCGCGGAAAAACCAGGCCAGATCCGGCCTCTGAAACGGCGTGCCGCGGAAAAACCGGGCCGGATCCAGCCTCCGAAACGGCGTGCCGCGGAAAAACCGGGCCGGATCCGGCCTCCGAAACGGCGTGCCGCGGAAAAACCGGGCCGGATCCGGCCTCCGAAACGGCGTGCCGCGGAAAAACCGGGCCGGAAACGGCGTGCCGCGGAAAAACCAGGCCGGATCCGGCCTCCGAAACGGCGTGCCGCGGGAAAAACCGGGCCAGAAAACGGCGTGCCGCGGAAAAACCGGGCCGGATCCGGCCTCCGAAACGGCGTGCCGCGGAAAAACCGGGCCGGATCCGGCCTCCGAAAACGGCGTGCCCCAGAAAAACCGGGCCGGAAACGGCGTGCCGCGGAAAAACCGGGCCGGATCCGGCCTCCGAAACGGCGTGCCGCGGAAAAACCGGGCCGGAAACAGCGTGCCGCGGAAAAACCGGGCCGGATCCGGCCTCCGAAACGGCGTGCCGCGGAAAAAACCGGGCCGGAAACAGCGTGCCGCGGAAAAACCGGGCCGGATCCGGCCTCCGAAACGGCGTGCCGCGGAAAAAACCGGGCCAGATCCGGCCTCCGAAACGGCGTGCCGCGGAAAAACCGGGACAGGTCCGGCCTCCGAAACGGCGTGCCGCGGAAAAACCGGGCTGGAAACGGCGTGCCGCGGAAAAACCAGGCCGGATCCGGCCTCCGAAACGGCGTGCCGCGGAAAAAACCGGGCCGGAAACGGCGTGCCGCGGAAAAACCGGGCCGGATCCGGCCTCCGAAACGGCGTGCGCGGAAAAACCGGGCCGGATCCGGCCTCCGAAACGGCGTGCCGCGGGAAAAAACCGGGCCGGAAACGGCGTGCCGCGGAAAAACCGGGCCGGATCCGGCCTCCGAAACGGCGTGCCGCGGAAAAAACCGGGCCGGAAACGGCTTGCCGTGGTAAAACCGGGCCGGATCTGGCCTCCGAAACGGCGTGCCGCGGAAAAACCAGGCCAGATCCGGCCTCTGAAACCGCGTGCCGCGAAAAACCGGGCCGGATCCGGCGTCCGAAACGGCGTGCCGCGGAAAAACCGGGTCAGATCCGGCCTCCGAAACGGCGTGCCGCGGAAAAACCGGGCCGGAAACGGCGTGCTGCGGAAAAACCGGGCCGGATCCGGCCTCCGAAACGGCGTGCCGCGGAAAAACCGGGGCCGGAAACGGTCGTGCCGCGGAAAAACCGGGCCGGATCCGGCCTCCGAAACGGCGTGCCGCGGAAAAACGGGGCCGGAAACGGCGTACCGCGGAAAAACCGGGCCGGAAACGGCGTGCCGTGGAAAAACCGGGCCGGATCCGGCCTCCGAAACGGCGTGCCGCGGAAAAACCAGGCCAGATCCGGCCTCTGAAACGGCGTGCCGCGGAAAAACCGGGCCGGATCCGGCCTCCGAAACGGCGTGCCGCGGAAAAACCGGGCCGGAAACGACGTGCCGGGGAAAAACCGGGCCGGATCCGGCCTCCGAAACGGTCGTGCCGCGGAAAAAACCGGGCCGGAAACAGCGTGCGCGGAAAAACCGGGCCGGATCCGGCCTCCGAAACGGCGTGCCGCGGAAAAACCGGGCCGGAAACAGCGTGCCGGGGAAAAACCGGGCCGGATCCGGCCTCCGAAACGGCGTGCCGCGGAAAAACCGGGCCAGATCCGGCCTCCGAAACGGGCGTGCCGCGGAAAAAACCGGGCCGGATCCGGCCTCCGAAACGGCGTGCCGCGGAAAAACCGGGCCGGAAACGGTCGTGCCGCGGAAAAACCGGGCCGGATCCGGCCTCCGAAATGGCGTGCCGCGGAAAAACCGGGCCGGAAACGGCGTGCCGCGGAAAAACCGGGCCGAATCCGGCCTCCGAAACGGCGTGCCGCGGAAAAACCGGGCCGGATCCGGCCTCCGAAATGGCATGCCGCGGAAAAAACCGGGCCGGATCCGGCTTCCGAAACGGCGTGCCGCGGAAAAACCGGGCCGGAAACGGCGTGCCGCGGAAAAACCGGGCCGGATCCGGCCTCCGAAACGGCGTGCCGCGGAAAAACCGGGCCGGATCCGGCCTCCGAAACGGCGTGCCGCGGAAAAACCGGGCCGGAACCAGCGTGCCGCGGAAAAACCGGGCCGGATCCGGCCTCCGAAACGGCGTGCCGCGGAAAAAACCGGGCCGGAAACGGCGTGCCGCGGAAAAACCGGGCCAGATCCGGCTTCCGAAACGGCGTGCCGCGGAAAAACCGGGCCGGAAACGGCGTGCCGCGGAAAAACCGGGCCGGAAACTGCGTGCCGCGGAAAAACCAGGCCGGATCCGGCCTCCGAAACGGCGTTCCGCGGAAAAACCGGGCCAGAAACGGCGTGCCGCGGAAAAACCGGGCCGGATCCGCCTCCGAAACGGCGTGCCGCGGAAAAAACCGGGCCGGAAACGGCGTGCCGCGGAAAAACCGGGCCGGAAACGGCGTGCCGCGGAAAAACCGGGCCGGATCTGGCCTCCGAAACGGCGTGCCCCAGAAAAACCGGGCCGGAAACGGCGTGCCGCGGAAAAACCGGGCCAGATCCGGCCTCCGAAACGGCGTGCCGCGGAAAAACGTAGACGGAAACGGCGTGCCGCGGAAAAACCGGGCCGGAAACGGCGTGCCGCTGAAAAACCGGGCCGGATCCGGCCTCCGAAATGGCGTGCCGCGGAAAAACCGGGCCGGAAACGGCGTGCCGCGGAAAAACCGGGCCGGATCCGGCCTCCGAAACGGCGTGCCGCGGAAAAAACCGGGCCGGATCCGGCCTCCGAAACGGTCGTTGCCGCGGAAAAACCGGGCCAGATCCGGCCTCCGAAACGGCGTGCCGCGGAAAAACCGGGCCGGAAACGGCGTGCTGCGGAAAAACCGGGCCGGATCCGGCCTCCGAAACGGCGTGCCGCGGAAAAAACCGGGCCGGATCCGGCCTCCGAAACGGCGTGCCGCGGAAAAACCGGGACAGGTCCGGCCTCCGAAACGGCGTGCCGCGGAAAAAACCGGGCCGGAACCAGCGTGCCGCGGAAAAACCGGGCCGGATCCGCCTCCGAAACGGCGTGCCGCGGAAAAACCGGGCCGGAAACGGCGTGCCGCGGAAAAACCGGGCCGGATCCGCCTCCGAAACGGCGTGCCGCGGAAAAACCGGGCCGGAAACGGCGTGCCGCGGAAAAAACCGGGCCGGATCCGGCCTCCGAAACGGCGTGCCGCGGAAAAACCGGGACGGAAACGGCGTGCTGCGGAAAAACCGGGCCGGATCCGGCCTCCGAAACGGCGTGCCGCTGAAAAACCATGCCAGAAACGGCGTGCCGCAGAAAAACCGGGCCAGATCCGGCCTCCGAAACGGCGTACCGCGGAAAAACCGGGCCGGAAACGGCTTGCCGTGGTAAAACCGGGCCGGATCCGGCCTCCGAAACGGCGTGCCGCGGAAAAACCAGGCCAGATCCGGCCTCTGAAACCGCGTGCCGCGGAAAAACCGGGCCGGATCCGGCCTCCGAAACGGTGTGCCGCGGAAAAACCGGGCCAGATCCGGCCTCCGAAACGGCGTGCCGCGGAAAAACCGGGCCGGAAACGGCGTGCTGCGGAAAAACCGGGCCGGATCCGGCCTCCGAAACGGCGTGCCGCGGAAAAACCGGGCCAGAAACGGCGTGCCGCGGAAAAAACCGGGCCGGATCCGGCCTCCGAAACGGCGTGCCGCGGAAAAACGGGGCCGGAAACGGCGTACCGCGGAAAAACCGGGCCGGAAACGGCTTGCCGTAGAAAAACCGGGCCGGATCCGGCCTCCGAAACGGCGTGCCGCGGAAAAACCAGGCCAGATCCGGCCTCTGAAACGGCGTGCCGCGGAAAAACCGGGCCGGATCCGGCCTCCGAAACGGCGTGCCGCGGAAAAACCGGGCCGGAAACGGCGTGCCGCGGAAAAAACGGGGCCGGATCCGGCCTCCGAAACGGCGTGCCGCGGAAAAACCGGGCCGGAAACGGCGTGCCGCGGAAAAACCGGGCCGGATCCGGCCTCCGAAACGGCGTGCCGCGGAAAAACCGGGCCGGAAACGGCGTGCCGCGGAAAAACCGGGCCAGATCCGGCCTCCGAAACGGCGTGCCGCGGAAAAAACCGGGCCGGAAACGGCGTGCCGCGGAAAAAACCGGGCCGGATCCGGCCTCCGAAACGGCGTGCCGCGGAAAAACCGGGCCGGAAACGGCGTGCCGCGGAAAAACCGGGCCAGATCCGGCCTCCGAAACGGCGTGCCGCGGAAAAACCGGGCCGGATCCGGCCTCCGAAACGGCGTGCCGCGGAAAAACCGGGCTGGAAACGGCGTGCCGCGGAAAAACCGGGCCGGATCCGGCCTCCGAAACGGCGTGCCGCGGAAAAACCGGGCCAGATCCGGCCTCCGAAACGGCGTGCCGCGGAAAAACCGGGCCGGATCCGGCCTCCGAAACGGCGTGCCGCAGAAAAACCGGGCCGGAAACGGCGTGCCGCGGAAAAACCGGGCCGGATCCGGCCTCCGAAACGGCGTGCCGCGGAAAAACCGGGCCGGATCCGGCCTCCGAAACGGCGTGCCGCGGAAAAACCGGGCTGGAAACGGCGTGCCGCGGAAAAACCGGGCCGGATCCGGCCTCCGAAACGGCGTGCCGCGGAAAAACCGGGCCGGAAACGGCGTGCCGCGGAAAAACCGGGCCAGATCCGGCCTCCGAAACGGCGTGCCGCGGAAAAACCGGGCCGGAAACGGCGTGCCGCGGAAAAACCGGGCCGGATCCGGCCTCCGAAACGGCGTGCCGCGGAAAAACCGGGCCAGATCCGGCCTCCGAAACGGCGTGCCGCGGAAAAACCGGGCCGGAAACGGCGTGCCGCGGAAAAACCGGGCCGGATCCGGCCTCCGAAACGGCGTGCCGTGGAAAAACCGGGCCGGAAACGGCGTGCCGCGGAAAAACCGGGCCGGATCCGGCCTCCGAAACGGCGTGCCGCGGAAAAACCGGGCCGGAAACGGCGTGCCGCGGAAAAACCGGGCCGGATCCGGCCTCCGAAACGGCGTGCCGCGGAAAAACCGGGCCGGATCCGGCCTCCGAAACGGCGTGCCGCGGAAAAACCGGGCCGGAAACGGCGTGCCGCGGAAAAACCGGGCCGGATCCGGCCTCCGAAACGGCGTGCCGCGGAAAAACCGGGCCGGATCCGGCCTCCGAAACGGCGTGCCGCGGAAAAACCGGGCCGGAAACGGCGTGCCGCGGAAAAACCGGGCCGGATCCGGCCTCCGAAACGGCGTGCCGCGGAAAAACCGGGCCGGATCCGGCCTCCGAAACGGCGTGCCGCGGAAAAACCGGGCTGGAAACGGCGTGCCGCGGAAAAACCGGGCCGGATCCGGCCTCCGAAACGGCGTGCCGCGGAAAAACCGGGCCGGAAACGGCGTGCCGCGGAAAAACCGGGCCGGATCCGGCCTCCGAAACGGCGTGCTGCGGAAAAACCGGGCTGGAAACGGCGTGCCGCGGAAAAAACGGGCCGGATCTGGCCTCCGAAACGGCGTGCCGCGGAAAAACCGGGCCGGATCCGGCCTCCGAAACGGCGTGCCGCGGAAAAACCGGGCCGGAAACGGCGTGCCGCGGAAAAACCGGGCCAGATCCGGCCTCCGAAACGGCGTGCCGCGGAAAAACCGGGCCGGAAACGGCGTGCCGCGGAAAAACCGGGCCGGATCCGGCCTCCGAAACGGCGTGCCGCGGAAAAACCGGGACGGAAACGGCGTGCTGCGGAAAAACCGGGCCGGATCCGGCCTCCGAAACGGCGTGCCGCTGAAAAACCATGCCAGAAACGGCGTGCCGCGGAAAAACCGGGCCGGATCCGGCCTCCGAAATGGCGTGCCGCGGAAAAACCGGGCCAGATCCGGCCTCCGAAACGGCGTGCCGCGGAAAAAACCGGGCCAGATCCGGCCTCCGGAATGGCGTGCCGCGGAAAAACCTGGCCGGAAACGGCGTGCCGCGGAAAAACCGGGCCGGATCCGGCTTCCGAAACGGCGTGCCGCGGAAAAACCGGACCGGAAACGGCGTGCCGCGGAAAAACCGGGCCGGATCCGGCCTCCGAAACGGCGTGCTGCGGAAAAACCGGGCCGGATCCGGCCTCCGAAACGGCGTGCCGCGGAAAAACCGGGCCGGAAACGGTGTGCCGCGGAAAAACCGGGCCGGATCCGGCCTCCGAAACGGCGTGCCGCGGAAAAACCGGGCCGGATCCGGCCTCCGAAACGGCGTGCCGCGGAAAAACCGGGCCGGAAACGGCGTGCCGCGGAAAAACCGGGCCGGATCCGGCCTCCGAAACGGCGTGCCGCGGAAAAACCGGGCCAGATCCGGCTTCCGAAATGGCGTGTCGCGGAAAAACCGGGCCGGAAACGGTGTGCCGCGGAAAAACCGGGCCGGATCCGGCCTCCGAAACGGCGTGCCGCGGAAAAACCGGGCCGGATCCGGCCTCCGAAACGGCGTGCCGCGGAAAAACCGGGCCGGAAACGGCGTGCCGCGGAAAAACCGGGCCGGATCCGGCCTCCGAAACGGCGTGCCGCGGAAAAACCGGGCCGGAAACGGCGTGCCGCGGAAAAACCGGGCCGGATCCGGCCTCCGAAACGGCGTGCCGTGGAAAAACCGGGCCGGAAACGGCGTGCCGCGGAAAAACCGGGCCGGATCCGGCCTCCGAAACGGCGTGCCGCGGAAAAACCGGGCCGGATCCGGCCACCGAAACGGCGTGCCGCGGAAAAAACCGGGCCGGAAACGGCGTGCCGCGGAAAAACCGGGCCGGATCCGGCCTCCGAAACGGCGTGCCGCGGAAAAACCGGGCCGGAAACGGCGTGCCGCGGAAAAACCGGGCCGGATGCGGCCTCCGAAACGGCGTGCCGCAGAAAAACCGGGCCGGATCCGGCCTCCGAAACGGCGTGCCGCGGAAAAACCGGGCCGGAAACGGCGTGCCGCGGAAAAACCGGGCCGGATCCGGCCTCCGAAACGGCGTGCCGCGGAAAAACCGGGCCGGATCCGGCCTCCGAAACGGCGTGCCGCGGAAAAACCGGGCCGGATCCGGCCTCCGAAACGGCGTGCCGCGGAAAAACCGGGCCGGATCCGGCCTCCGAAATGACGTGCCGCGGAAAAACCAGGCCGGATCCGGCCTCCGAAACGGCGTGCCGCGGAAAAACCGGGCCGGATCCGGCCTCCGAAATGGCGTGCCGCGGAAAAACCGGGCCGGAAACGGCGTGCCGCGGAAAAACCGGGCCAGATCCGGCCTCCGAAACGGCGTGCCGCGGAAAAACCGGGCCGGATCCGGCCTCCGAAATGACGTGCCGCGGAAAAACCAGGCCGGATCCGGCCTCCGAAACGGCGTGCCGCGGAAAAACCGGGCCGGATCCGGCCTCCGAAATGGCGTGCCGCGGAAAAACCGGGCCGGAAACGGCGTGCCGCGGAAAAACCGGGCCAGATCCGGCCTCCGAAACGGCGTGCCGCGGAAAAACCGGGCCGGAAACGGCGTGCTGCGGAAAAACCGGGCTGGAAACGGCGTGCCGCGGAAAAACCGGGCCGGATCTGGCCTCCGAAACGGCGTGCCGCGGAAAAACCGGGCCGGATCCGGCCTCCGAAACGGCGTGCCGCGGAAAAACCGGGCCGGAAACGGCGTGCCGCGGAAAAACCGGGCCGGATCCGGCCTCCGAAATGGCGTGCCGCGGAAAAACCGGGCCGGATCCGGCCTCCGAAACGGCGTGCCGCGGAAAAACCGGGCCAGATCCGGCCTCCGGAATGGCGTGCCGCGGAAAAACCTGGCCGGAAACGGCGTGCTGCGGAAAAACCGGGCCAGATCCGGCTTCCGAAACGGCGTGCCGCGGAAAAACCGGACCGGAAACGGCGTGCCGCGGAAAAACCGGGCCGGATCCGGCCTCCGAAACGGCGTGCCGCGGAAAAACCGGGCCGGATCCGGCCTCCGAAACGGCGTGCCGCGGAAAAACCGGGCCGGAAACGGCGTGCCGCGGAAAAACCGGGCCAGATCCGGCCTCCGAAACGGCGTGCCGCGGAAAAAACCGGGCCAGATCCGGCTTCCGAAATGGCGTGCCGCGGAAAAAACCGGGCCGGAAACGGCGTGCCGCGGAAAAACCGGGCCGGATCCGGCCTCCGAAACGGCGTGCCGCGGAAAAACCGGGCCAGATTCGGCCTCCGAAACGGCGTGCCGCGGAAAAACCGGGCCGGAACCGGCGTGCCGCGGAAAAACCGGGCCGGATCCGGCCTCCGAAACGGCGTGCCGCGGAAAAAACCGGGCCGGAAACGGTGTGCCGCGGAAAAAACCGGGCTGGATCCGGCCTCCGAAACGGTGTGCCGCGGAAAAAACCGGGCCGGAAACGGCGTGCCGCGGAAAAACCGGGCCGGATCCGGCCTCCGAAACGGCGTGCCGTGGAAAAACCGGGCCGGAAACGGCGTGCCGCGGAAAAACCGGGCCGGATGCGGCCTCCGAAACGGCGTGCCGCGGAAAAAACCGGGCCGGATCCGGCCTCCGAAACGGCGTGCCGCGGAAAAACCGGGCCGGAAACGGCGTGCCGCGGAAAAACCGGGCTGGATCCGGCCTCCGAAACGGCGTGCCGCGGAAAAACCGGGCCGGAAACGGCGTGCCGCGGAAAAACCGGGCCGGATCCGGCCTCCGAAACGGCGTGCCGCGGAAAAACCGGGCCGGAAACGGCGTGCCGCGGAAAAACCGGGCCGGATCCGGCCTCCGAAACGGCGTGCCGCGGAAAAACCGGGCCGGATCCGGCCTCCGAAACGGCGTGCCGCGGAAAAACCGGGCCGGATCCGGCCTCCGAAATGACGTGCCGCGGAAAAACCAGGCCGGATCCGGCCTCCGAAACGGCGTGCCGCGGAAAAACCGGGCCGGATCCGGCCTCCGAAACGGCGTGCCGCGGAAAAACCGGGCCGGAAACAGCGTGCCGCGGAAAAAACCGGGCCGGATCCGGCCTCCGAAACGGCGTGCCGCGGAAAAACCGGGCCGGAAACGGCGTGCTGCGGAAAAACCGGGCTGGAAACGGCGTGCCGCGGAAAAACCGGGCCGGATCTGGCCTCCGAAACGGCGTGCCGCGGAAAAACCGGGCCGGATCCGGCCTCCGAAACGGCGTGCCGCGGAAAAACCGGGCCGGAAACGGCGTGCCGCGGAAAAACCGGGCCGGATCCGGCCTCCGAAATGGCGTGCCGCGGAAAAACCGGGCCGGATCCGGCCTCCGAAACGGCGTGCCGCGGAAAAACCGGGCCAGATCCGGCCTCCGGAATGGCGTGCCGCGGAAAAACCTGGCCGGAAACGGCGTGCCGCGGAAAAACCGGGCCAGATCCGGCTTCCGAAACGGCGTGCCGCGGAAAAACCGGACCGGAAACGGCGTGCCGCGGAAAAACCGGGCCGGATCCGGCCTCCGAAACGGCGTGCCGCGGAAAAACCGGGCCGGATCCGGCCTCCGAAACGGCGTGCCGCGGAAAAACCGGGCCGGAAACGGCGTGCCGCGGAAAAACCGGGCCAGATCCGGCCTCCGAAACGGCGTGCCGCGGAAAAACCGGGCCAGATCCGGCTTCCGAAATGGCGTGCCGCGGAAAAACCGGGCCGGAAACGGCGTGCCGCGGAAAAACCGGGCCGGATCCGGCCTCCGAAACGGCGTGCCGCGGAAAAACCGGGCCAGATTCGGCCTCCGAAACGGCGTGCCGCGGAAAAACCGGGCCGGAACCGGCGTGCCGCGGAAAAACCGGGCCGGATCCGGCCTCCGAAACGGCGTGCCGCGGAAAAACCGGGCCGGAAACGGCGTGCCGCGGAAAAACCGGGCAGGATCCGGCCTCCGAAACGGCGTGCCGCGGAAAAACCGGGCCGGAAACGGCGTGCCGCGGAAAAAACCGGGCTGGATCCGGCCTCCGAAACGGCGTGCCGCGGAAAAACCGGGCCGGAAACGGCGTGCCGCGGAAAAACCGGGCCGGATGCGGCCTCCGAAACGGCGTGCCGCGGAAAAACCGGGCCGGATCCGGCCTCCGAAACGGCGTGCCGCGGAAAAACCGGGCCGGAAACGGCGTGCCGCGGAAAAACCGGGCCGGATCCGGCCTCCGAAACGGCGTGCCGCGGAAAAACCGGGCCGGATCCGGCCTCCGAAACGGCGTGCCGCGGAAAAACCGGGCCGGATCCGGCCTCCGAAATGACGTGCCGCGGAAAAACCAGGCCGGATCCGGCCTCCGAAACGGCGTGCCGCGGAAAAACCGGGCCGGATCCGGCCTCCGAAACGGCGTGCCGCGGAAAAACCGGGCCGGAAACAGCGTGCCGCGGAAAAACCGGGCCGGATCCGGCCTCCGAAACGTCGTGCCGCGGAAAAACCGGGCCGGATCCGGCCTCCGAAACGGCGTGCCGCGGAAAAACCGGGCCGGATCCGGCCTCCGAAACGGCGTGCCGCGGAAAAAAACGGGCCGGAAACGGCGTGCCGCGGAAAAACCGGGCCGGATCCGGCCTCCGAAACGGCGTGCCGCGGAAAAACCGTGCCGGAAACGGCGTGCCGCGGAAAAACCGGGCCGGATCCGGCCTCCGAAATGGCGTGCCGCGGAAAAACCGGGCCGGATCCGGCCTCCGAAACGGCGTGCCGCGGAAAAACCGGGCCGGATCCGGCCTCCGAAATGGCGTGCCGCGGAAAAACCGGGCCGGAAACGGCGTGCCGCGGAAAAACCGGGCCAGATCCGGCCTCCGAAACGGCGTGCCGCGGAAAAACCGGGCCGGAAACGGCGTGCCGCGGAAAAACCAGGCCGGATCCGGCCTCCGAAACGGCGTGCCGCGGAAAAACCGGGCCGGATCCGGCCTCCGAAACGGCGTGCCGCGGAAAAACCGGGCCGGAAACGGCGTGCCGCGGAAAAACCGGGCCGGATCCGGCCTCCGAAATGGCGTGCCGCGGAAAAACCGGGCCGGATCCGGCCTCCGAAACGGCGTGCCGCGGAAAAACCGGGCCAGATCCGGCCTCCGGAATGGCGTGCCGCGGAAAAAACCGGGCCGGAAACGGCGTGCCGCGGAAAAACCGGGCCGGATCCGGCTTCCGAAACGGCGTGCCGCGGAAAAACCGGGCCGGAAACGGCGTGCCGCGGAAAAACCGGGCCGGAAACGGCGTGCCGCGGAAAAACCGGGCCGGATCTGGGCTCCGAAACGGCGTGCCGCGGAAAAACCGGGCCGGATCCGGCCTCCGAAACGGCGTGCCGCGGAAAAACCGGGCCGGAAACGGCGTGCCGCGGAAAAACCGGGCCGGAAACGGCGTGCCGCGGAAAAACCGGGCCGGATCTGGCCTCCGAAACGGCGTGCCGCGGAAAAACCGGGCCGGATCCGGCCTCCGAAACGGTTGCCGCGGAAAAACCGGGCCGGAAACGGCGTGCCGCGGAAAAACGGGGCCGTATCCGGCCTCCGAAACGGCGTGCCGCGGAAAAACCGGGCCGGAAACGGTGTGCCGCGGAAAAACCGGGCCGGATCCGGCCTCCGAAACGGCGTGCCGCGGAAAAACCGGGCCGGAAACGGCGTGCCGCGGAAAAACCGGGCCGGATCCGGCCTCCGAAATGGCGTGCCGCGGAAAAACCGGGCCGGAAACGGCGTGCCGCGGAAAAACCGGGCCGGATCCGGCCTCCGAAACGGCGTGCCGCGGAAAAACCGGGCCGGAAACGGCCTCCGAAACGGCGTGCCGCGGAAAAACCGGGCCGGATCCGGCCTCCGAAACGGCGTGCCGCGGAAAAACCGTGCCGGAAACAGCGTGCCGCGGAAAAACCGGGCCGGATCCGGCCTCCGAAACGGCGTGCCGCGGAAAAACCGGGCCGGATCCGGCCTCCGAAATGGCGTGCCGCGGAAAAACCGGGCCGGAAACGGCGTGCCGCGGAAAAACCGGGCCGGATCCGGCCTCCGAAACGGCGTGCCGCGGAAAAACCGGGCCGGAAACGGCGTGCCGCGGAAAAACCGGGCCGGATCCGGCCTCCGAAACGGCGTGCCGCGGAAAAACCGGGCTGGAAACGGCGTGCCGCGGAAAAACCGGGCCGGATCCGGCCTCCGAAACGGCGTGCCGCGGAAAAACCGGGCCGGAAACGGCGTGCCGCGGAAAAACCGGGCCAGATCCGGCCTCCGAAACGGCGTGCCGCGGAAAAACCGGGCCGGAAACGGTGTGCCGCGGAAAAACCGGGCCGGATCCGGCCTCCGAAACGGCGTGCCGCGGAAAAACCGGGCCGGATCCGGCCTCCGAAACGGCGTGCCGCGGAAAAACCGGGCCGGAAACGGCCTGCCGCAGAAAAACCGGGCCGGATCCGGCCTCCGAAACGGCGTGCCGCGGAAAAACCGGGCCGGATCCAGCCTCCGAAACGGCGTGCTGCGGAAAAAACCGGGCCGGAAACGGCGTGCCGCGGAAAAACCGGGCCGGATCCGGCCTCCGAAACGGCGTGCCGCGGAAAAAACCGGGCCGGAAACGGCGTGCCGCGGAAAAACCGGGCCGGATCCGGCCTCCGAAATGGCGTGCCGCGGAAAAACCGGGCCGGATCCGGCCTCCGAAACGGCGTGCCGCGGAAAAACCGGGCCAGATCCGGTCTCCGGAATGGCGTGCCGCGGAAAAACCGGGCCGGAAACGGCGTGCCGCGGAAAAACCGGGCCGGATCCGGCTTCCGAAACGGCGTGCCGCGGAAAAACCGGGCCGGATCCGGCCTCCGAAACGGCGTGCCGCGGAAAAACCGGGCCGGAAACGGCCTCCGAAACGGCGTGCCGCGGAAAAACCGGGCCGGATCCGGCCTCCGAAACGGCGTGCCGCGGAAAAACCGGGCCGGATCCGGCCTCCGAAACGGCGTGCCGCGGAAAAACCGGGCCGGAAACGGCGTGCCGCGGAAAAACCGGGCCGGATCTGGCCTCCGAAGCGGCGTGCCGCGGAAAAACCGGGCCGGATCCGGCCTCCGAAACGGCGTGCCGCGGAAAAAACCGGGCCGGAAACGGCGTGCCGCGGAAAAACCGGGCCGTATCCGGCCTCCGAAACGGCGTGCCGCGGAAAAACCGGGCCGGAAACGGCGTGCCGCGGAAAAACCGGGCCAGATCCGGCCTCCGAAACGGCGTGCCGCGGAAAAACCGGGCCGGAAACGGCGTGCCGCGGAAAAACCGGGCCGGATCCGGCCTCCGAAACGGCGTGCCGCGGAAAAACCGGGCTGGAAACGGCGTGCCGCGGAAAAACCGGGCCGGATCCGGCCTCCGAAACGGCGTGCCGCGGAAAAAACCGGGCCGGAAACGGCGTGCCGCGGAAAAACCGGGCCAGATCCGGCCTCCGAAACGGCGTGCCGCGGAAAAACCGGGCCGGAAACGGCGTGCCGCGGAAAAACCGGGCCAGATCCGGCCTCCGAAACGGCGTGCCGCGGAAAAACCGGGCCAGATCCGGCCTCCGAAACGGCGTGCCGCGGAAAAAACCGGGCCGGAAACGGCGTGCCGCGGAAAAACCGGGCCGGATCCGGCCTCCGAAACGGCGTGCCGCGGAAAAACCGGGCCGGAAACGGCGTGCCGCGGAAAAACCGGGCCGGATCCGGCCTCCGAAACGGCGTGCCGCGGAAAAACCGGGCCGGAAACGGCGTGCCGCGGAAAAACTGGGCCAGATCCGGCCTCCGAAACGGCGTGCCGCGGAAAAACCGGGCCGGAAACGGCGTGCTGCGGAAAAACCGGGCTGGAAACGGCGTGCCGCGGAAAAAAACGGGCCGGATCTGGCCTCCGAAACGGCGTGCCGCGGAAAAACCGGGCCGGATCCGGCCTCCGAAACGGCGTGCCGCGGAAAAACCGGGCCGGAAACGGCGTGCCGCGGAAAAACCGGGCCAGATCCGGCCTCCGAAACGGCGTGCCGCGGAAAAAACCGGGCCGGAAACGGCGTGCCGCGGAAAAACCGGGCCGGATCCGGCCTCCGAAACGGCGTGCCGCGGAAAAACCGGGCCGGAAACGGCGTGCCGCGGAAAAACCGGGCCGGATCCGGCCTCCGAAATGGCGTGCCGCGGAAAAACCGGGCCGGATCCGGCCTCCGAAACGGCGTGCCGCGGAAAAAACCGGGCCAGATCCGGCCTCCGAAACGGCGTGCCGCGGAAAAACCGGGCCGGAAACGGTGTGCCGCGGAAAAACCGGGCCGGATCCGGCCTCCGAAACGGCGTGCCGCGGAAAAAACCGGGCCGGAAACGGTGTGCCGCGGAAAAACCGGGCTGGATCCGGCCTCCGAAACGGTGTGCCGCGGAAAAACCGGGCCGGATCCGGCCTCCGAAACGGCGTGCCGCGGAAAAAACCGGGCCGGAAACGGCGTGCCGCGGAAAAACCGGGCTGGATCCGGCCTCCGAAACGGCGTGCCGCGGAAAAAACCGGGCCGGAAACGGCGTGCCGCGGAAAAACCGGGCCGGATGCGGCCTCCGAAACGGCGTGCCGCGGAAAAACCGGGCCGGATCCGGCCTCCGAAACGGCGTGCCGCGGAAAAACCGGGCCGGAAACGGCGTGCCGTGGAAAAACCGGGCCGGATCCGGCCTCCGAAACGGCGTGCCGCGGAAAAACCGGGCCGGATCCGGCCTCCGAAACGACGTGCCGCGGAAAAACCAGGCCGGATCCGGCCTCCGAAACGGCGTGCCGCGGAAAAACGGGGCCGGATCCGGCCTCCGAAACGGCGTGCCGCGGAAAAACCGGGCCGGAAACGGCGTGCCGCGGAAAAACCGGGCCGGATCCGGCCTCCGAAACGGCGTGCCGCGGAAAAACCGGGCCGGATCCAGCCTCCGAAACGGCGTGCTGCGGAAAAACCGGGCCGGAAACGGCGTGCCGCGGAAAAAACCGGGCCGGATCCGGCCTCCGAAACGGCGTGCCGCGGAAAAACCGGGCCGGAAACGGCGTGCCGCGGAAAAACCGGGCCGGATCCGGCCTCCGAAATGGCGTGCCGCGGAAAAACCGGGCCGGATCCGGCCTCCGAAACGGCGTGCCGCGGAAAAAACCGGGCCAGATCCGGCCTCCGGAATGGCGTGCCGCGGAAAAAACCGGGCCGGAAACGGCGTGCCGCGGAAAAAACCGGGCCGGATCCGGCTTCCGAAACGGCGTGCCGCGGAAAAACCGGGCCGGAAACGGCGTGCCGCGGAAAAACCGGGCCGGATCTGGGCTCCGAAACGGCGTGCCGCGGAAAAAACCGGGCCGGATCCGGCCTCCGAAACGGCGTGCCGCGGAAAAACCGGGCCGGAAACGGCGTGCCGCGGAAAAAACCGGGCCGGAAACGGCGTGCCGCGGAAAAAACCGGGCCGGATCTGGCCTCCGAAACGGCGTGCCACGGAAAAAACCGGGCCGGATCCGGCCTCCGAAACGGTTGCCGCGGAAAAAACCGGGCCGGAAACGGCGTGCCGCGGAAAAACCGGGCCGGATCCGGCCTCCGAAACGGCGTGCCGCGGAAAAAACCGGGCCGGAAACGGCGTGCCGCGGAAAAACCGGGCCGGATCCGGCCTCCGAAACGGCGTGCCGCGGAAAAAACCGGGCCGGAAACGGCGTGCCGCGGAAAAACCGGGCCGGATCCGGCCTCCGAAACGGCGTGCCGCGGAAAAAACCGGGCCGGAAACGGCGTGCCGCGGAAAAACCGGGCCGGATCCGGCCTCCGAAACGGCGTGCCGCGGAAAAAACCGGGCCGGAAACGGCGTGCCGCGGAAAAACCGGGCCGGATCCGGCCTCCGAAACGGCGTGCCGCGGAAAAACCGGGCCGGAAACGGCGTGCCGCGGAAAAACCAGGCCGGATCCGGCCTCCGAAACGGCGTGCCGCGGAAAAACCGGGCCGGAAACGGCCTGCCGCAGAAAAACCGGGCCGGATCCGGCCTCCGAAACGGCGTGCCGCGGAAAAACCGGGCCGGATCCAGCCTCCGAAACGGCGTGCTGCGGAAAAACCGGGCCGGAAACGGCGTGCCGCGGAAAAAACCGGGCCGGATCCGGCCTCCGAAACGGCGTGCCGCGGAAAAACCGGGCCGGAAACGGCGTGCCGCGGAAAAACCGGGCCGGATCCGGCCTCCGAAATGGCGTGCCGCGGAAAAACCGGGCCGGATCCGGCCTCCGAAACGGCGTGCCGCGGAAAAAACCGGGCCAGATCCGGACTCCGGAATGGCGTGCCGCGGAAAAACCGGGCCGGAAACGGCGTGCCGCGGAAAAACCGGGCCGGATCCGGCTTCCGAAACGGCGTGCCGCGGAAAAACCGGGCCGGATCCGGCCTCCGAAACGGCGTGCCGCAGAAAAACCGGGCCGGAAACGGCCTCCGAAACGGCGTGCCGCGGAAAAACCGGGCCGGATCCGGCCTCCGAAACGGCGTGCCGCGGAAAAACGGGGCCGGATCCGGCCTCCGAAACGGCGTGCCGCGGAAAAACCGGGCCGGAAACGGCGTGCCGCGGAAAAACCGGGCCGGATCTGGCCTCCGAAGCGGCGTGCCGCGGAAAAACCGGGCCGGATCCGGCCTCCGAAACGGCGTGCCGCGGAAAAACCGGGCCGGAAACGGCGTGCCGCGGAAAAACCGGGCCGGATCCGGCCTCCGAAACGGCGTGCCGCGGAAAAACCGGGCCGGAAACGGCGTGCCGCGGAAAAACCGGGCCGTATCCGGCCTCCGAAACGGCGTGCCGCGGAAAAACCGGGCCGGATCCGGCCTCCGAAACGGCGTGCCGCGGAAAAACCGGGCCGGATCCGGCCTCCGAAACGGCGTGCCGCGGAAAAACGGGGCCGGATCCGGCCTCCGAAACGGCGTGCCGCGGAAAAACCGGGCCGGATCCGGCCTCCGAAACGGCGTGCCGCGGAAAAACCGGGCCGGATCCGGCCTCCGAAACGGCGTGCCGCGGAAAAACCGTGCCGGATCCGGCCTCTGAAACGGCGTGCCGCGGAAAAACCGGGCCGGATCCGGCCTCCGAAACGGCGTGCCGTGGAAAAACCGGGCCGGAAACGGCGTGCCGCGGAAAAAACCGGGCCGGATCCGGCCTCCGAAACGGCGTGCCGCGGAAAAACCGGGCCGGATCCGGCCTCCGAAACGGCGTGCCGCGGAAAAACCGGGCCGGAAACGGCGTGCCGCGGAAAAACCGGGCCGGATCCGGCCTCCGAAATGGCGTGCCGCGGAAAAACCGGGCCGGATCCGGCCTCCGAAATGGCGTGCCGCGGAAAAACCGGGCCGGATCCGGCCTCCGAAACGGCGTGCCGCGGAAAAACCGGGCCGGAAACGGCGTGCCGCGGAAAAACCGGGCCGGATCCGGCCTCCAAAACGGCGTGCCGCGGAAAAAACCGGGCCGGAAACGGCGTGCCGCGGAAAAACCGGGCCGGATCCGGCCTCCGAAATGGCGTGCCGCGGAAAAACCGGGCCGGAAACGGCGTGCCGCGGAAAAACCGGGCCGGATCCGGCCTCCGAAACGGCGTGCCGCGGAAAAAACCGGGCCGGATCCGGCCTCCGAAACGGCATGCCGTGGAAAAACCGGGCCGGAAACGGCGTGCCGCGGAAAAACCGGGCCGGAAACGGCGTGCCGCGGAAAAAACCGGGTCGGATCCGGCCTCCGAAACGGCGTGCCGTGGAAAAACCGGGCCGGAAACGGCGTGCCGCGGAAAAACCGGACCGGATCCGGCCTCCGAAACGGCGTGCCGCGGAAAAACCGGGCCGGATCCGGCCTCCGAAACGGCGTGCCGCGGAAAAACCGGGCCGGAAACGGCGTGCCGCGGAAAAACCGGGCCGGATCCGGCCTCCGAAATGGCGTGCCGCGGAAAAACCGGGCCGGATCCGGCCTCCGAAATGGCGTGCCGCGGAAAAACCGGGCCGGAAACGGCGTGCCGCGGAAAAACCGGGCCGGATCCGGCCTCCGAAACGGCGTGCCGCGGAAAAACCGGGCCGGATCCGGCCTCCGAAACGGCATGCCGTGGAAAAACCGGGCCGGAAACGGCGTGCCGCGGAAAAACCGGGCCGGATCCGGCCTCCGAAATGGCGTGCCGCGGAAAAACCGGGCCGGATCCGGCCTCCGAAACGGCGTGCCGCGGAAAAACCGGGCCGGAAACGGCCTCCGAAACGGCGTGCCGCGGAAAAACCGGGCCGGATCCGGCCTCCGAAACGGCGTGCCGCGGAAAAAACCGGGCCGGATCCGGCCTCCGAAACGGCGTGCCGCGGAAAAACCGGGCCGGAAACGGCGTGCCGCGGAAAAACCGGGCCGGATCCGGCCTCCGAAATGGCGTGCCGCGGAAAAACCGGGACGGAAACGGCGTGCCGGGGAAAAACCGGGCCGGATCCGGCCTCCGAAATGGCGTGCCGCGGAAAAACCGGGCCGGATCCGGCCTCCGAAACGGCGTGCCGCGGAAAAACCGGGCCGGAAACGGCGTGCCGTGGAAAAACCGGGCCGGATCCGGCCTCCGAAATGGCGTGCCGCGGAAAAACCGGGCCAGATCCGGCCTCCGAAACGGCGTGCCGCGGAAAAAACCGGGCCGGAAACGGCGTGCCGCGGAAAAACCGGGCTGGATCCGGCCTCCGAAACGGCGTGCCGCGGAAAAACCGGGCCGGATCCGGCCTCCAAAACGGCGTGCCGCGGAAAAAACCGGGCCGGAAACGGCGTGCCGCGGAAAAACCGGGCCGGATCCGGCCTCCGAAATGGCGTGCCGCGGAAAAAACCGGGCCGGATCCGGCCTCCGAAACGGCGTGCCGCGGAAAAAACCGGGCCGGAAACGGCGTGCCGCGGAAAAACCGGGCCGGAAACGGCGTGCCGCGGAAAAACCGGGCCGGATCTGGCCTCCGAAACGGCGTGCCGCGGAAAAAACCGGGCCGGATCCGGCCTCCAAAACGGCGTGCCGCGGAAAAAACCGGGCCGGAAACGGCGTGCCGCGGAAAAACCGGGCCGGATCCGGCCTCCGAAACGGCGTGCCGCGGAAAAAACCGGGCCGGAAACGGCGTGCCGCGGAAAAACCGGGCAGGATCCGGCCTCAGAAACGGCGTGCCGCGGAAAAAACCGGGCCGGAAACGGCGTGCCGCGGAAAAACCGGGCCGGATCCGGCCTCCGAAACGGCGTGCCGCGGAAAAACCGGGCCGGAAACGGCGTGCCGCGGAAAAACCGGGCCGGATCCGGCCTCCGAAATGGCGTGCCGCGGAAAAACCGGGCCGGATCCGGCCTCCGAAACGGCGTGCCGCGGAAAAAACCGGGCCAGATTCGGCCTCCGGAATGGCGTGCCGCGGAAAAACCGGGCCGGAAACGGCGTGCCGCGGAAAAACCGGGCCGGATCCGGCTTCCGAAACGGCGTGCCGCGGAAAAAACCGGGCCGGAAACGGCGTGCCGCGGAAAAAACCGGGCCGGATCCGGCTTCCGAAACGGCGTGCCGCGGAAAAACCGGGCCGGAAACGGCGTGCCGCGGAAAAACCAGGCCGGATCCGGCCTCCGAAACGGCGTGCCGCGGAAAAACCGGGCCGGATCCGGCCTCCGAAACGGCGTGCCGCGGAAAAACCGGGCCGGAAACGGCCTGCCGCGGAAAAACCGGGCCGGATCCGGCCTCCGAAACGGCGTGCCGCGGAAAAACCGGGCCGGATGCGGCCTCCGAAACGGCGTGCCGCGGAAAAACCGGGCCGGAAACGGCGTGCCGCGGAAAAACCGGGCCGGATCCGGCCTCCGAAACGGCGTGCCGCGGAAAAAACCGTGCCGGAAACGGCGTGCCGCGGAAAAACCGGGCCGGAAACGGCCTACGAAACGGCGTGCCGCGGAAAAACCGGGACGGAAACGGCGTGCCGCGGAAAAACCGGGCCGGATCCGGCCTCCGAAACGGCGTGCCGCGGAAAAACCGGGCCGGATCCGGCCTCCGAAACGGCGTGCCGCGGAAAAACCGGGCCGGATCCGGCCTCCGAAATGGCGTGCTGCGGAAAAACCGGGCCGGATCCGGCCTCCGAAACGGCGTGCCGCGGAAAAACCGGGCCGGAAACGGCCTCCGAAACGGCGTGCCGCGGAAAAACCGGGCCGGATCCGGCCTCCGAAACGGCGTGCCGCGGAAAAACCGGGCCGGATCCGGCCTCCGAAACGGCGTGCCGCGGAAAAAACCGGGCCGGATCCGGCCTCCGAAACGGCGTGCCGCGGAAAAACCGGGCCGGATCCGGCCTCCGAAACGGCGTGCCGCGGAAAAACCGTGCCGGATCCGGCCTCCGAAACGGCGTGCCGCGGAAAAACCGGGCCGGATCCGGCCTCCGAAACGGCGTGCCGTGGAAAAACCGGGCCGGAAACGGCGTGCCGCGGAAAAACCGGGCCGGATCCGGCCTCCGAAACGGCGTGCCGCGGAAAAACCGGGCCGGATCCGGCCTCCGAAACGGCGTGCCGCGGAAAAACCGGGCCGGAAACGGCGTGCCGCGGAAAAACCGGGCCGGATCCGGCCTCCGAAATGGCGTGCCGCGGAAAAACCGGGCCGGATCCGGCCTCCGAAATGGCGTGCCGCGGAAAAACCGGGCCGGATCCGGCCTCCGAAACGGCGTGCCGCGGAAAAACCGGGCCGGAAACGGCGTGCCGCGGAAAAACCGGGCCGGATCCGGCCTCCAAAACGGCGTGCCGCGGAAAAACCGGGCCGGAAACGGCGTGCCGCGGAAAAACCGGGCCGGATCCGGCCTCCGAAACGGCCTGCCGCAGAAAAACCGGGCCGGATCCGGCCTCCGAAACGGCGTGCCGCGGAAAAAACCGGGCCGGATCCAGCCTCCGAAACGGCGTGCTGCGGAAAAACCGGGCCGGAAACGGCGTGCCGCGGAAAAACCGGGCCGGATCCGGCCTCCGAAACGGCGTGCCGCGGAAAAAACCGGGCCGGAAACGGCGTGCCGCGGAAAAACCGGGCCGGATCCGGCCTCCGAAATGGCGTGCCGCGGAAAAACCGGGCCGGATCCGGCCTCCGAAACGGCGTGCCGCGGAAAAACCGGGCCAGATCCGGACTCCGGAATGGCGTGCCGCGGAAAAACCGGGCCGGAAACGGCGTGCCGCGGAAAAACCGGGCCGGATCCGGCTTCCGAAACGGCGTGCCGCGGAAAAACCGGGCCGGATCCGGCCTCCGAAACGGCGTGCCGCAGAAAAACCGGGCCGGAAACGGCCTCCGAAACGGCGTGCCGCGGAAAAACCGGGCCGGATCCGGCCTCCGAAACGGCGTGCCGCGGAAAAACGGGGCCGGATCCGGCCTCCAAAACGGCGTGCCGCGGAAAAAACCGGGCCGGAAACGGCGTGCCGCGGAAAAACCGGGCCGGATCCGGCCTCCGAAACGGCGTGCCGCGGAAAAACCCGGGCCGGATCCGGCCTCCGAAACGGCGTGCCGCGGAAAAACCGGGCCGGAAAACGGCGTGCCGCGGAAAAACCGGGCCGGATCCGGCCTCCGAAACGGCGTGCCGCGGAAAAACCGGGCCGGAAACGGCGTGCCGCGGAAAAACCGGGCCGTATCCGGCCTCCGAAACGGCGTGCCGCGGAAAAACCGGGCCGGATCCGGCCTCCGAAACGGCGTGCCGCGGAAAAACCGGGCCGGATCCGGCCTCCGAAACGGCGTGCCGCGGAAAAACGGGGCCGGATCCGGCCTCCGAAACGGCGTGCCGCGGAAAAACCGGGCCGGATCCGGCCTCCGAAACGGCGTGCCGCGGAAAAACCGGGCCGGATCCGGCCTCCGAAACGGCGTGCCGCGGAAAAAACCGTGCCGGATCCGGCCTCTGAAACGGCGTGCCGCGGAAAAACCGGGCCGGATCCGGCCTCCGAAACGGCGTGCCGTGGAAAAACCGGGCCGGAAACGGCGTGCCGCGGAAAAAACCGGGCCGGATCCGGCCTCCGAAACGGCGTGCCGCGGAAAAACCGGGCCGGATCCGGCTCCGAAACGGCGTGCCGCGGAAAAAACCGGGCCGGAAACGGCGTGCCGCGGAAAAACCGGGCCGGATCCGGCCTCCGAAATGGCGTGCCGCGGAAAAACCGGGCCGGATCCGGCCTCCGAAATGGCGTGCCGCGGAAAAACCGGGCCGGATCCGGCCTCCGAAACGGCGTGCCGCGGAAAAAAAACCGGGCCGGAAACGGCGTGCCGCGGAAAAAACCGGGCCGGATCCGGCCTCCAAAACGGCGTGCCGCGGAAAAAACCGGGCCGGAAACGGCGTGCCGCGGAAAAAACCGGGCCGGATCCGGCCTCCGAAATGGCGTGCCGCGGAAAAACCGGGCCGGAAACGGCGTGCCGCGGAAAAACCGGGCCGGATCCGGCCTCCGAAACGGCGTGCCGCGGAAAAACCGGGCCGGATCCGGCCTCCGAAACGGCATGCCGTGGAAAAACCGGGCCGGAAACGGCGTGCCGCGGAAAAAACCGGGCCGGAAACGGCGTGCCGCGGAAAAAACCGGGTCGGATCCGGCCTCCGAAACGGCGTGCCGTGGAAAAACCGGGCCGGAAACGGCGTGCCGCGGAAAAACCGGACCGGATCCGGCCTCCGAAACGGCGTGCCGCGGAAAAACCGGGCCGGATCCGGCCTCCGAAACGGCGTGCCGCGGAAAAAACCGGGCCGGAAACGGCGTGCCGCGGAAAAACCGGGCCGGATCCGGCCTCCGAAATGGCGTGCCGCGGAAAAAACCGGGCCGGATCCGGCCTCCGAAATGGCGTGCCGCGGAAAAAACCGGGCCGGAAACGGCGTGCCGCGGAAAAAACCGGGCCGGATCCGGCCTCCGAAACGGCGTGCCGCGGAAAAACCGGGCCGGATCCGGCCTCCGAAACGGCATGCCGTGGAAAAACCGGGCCGGAAACGGCGTGCCGCGGAAAAAACCGGCCGGATCCGGCCTCCGAAATGGCGTGCCGCGGAAAAACCGGGCCGGATCCGGCCTCCGAAACGGCGTGCCGCGGAAAAAACCGGGCCGGAAACGGCCTCCGAAACGGCGTGCCGCGGAAAAACCGGGCCGGATCCGGCCTCCGAAACGGCGTGCCGCGGAAAAACCGGGCCGGATCCGGCCTCCGAAACGGCGTGCCGCGGAAAAAACCGGGCCGGAAACGGCGTGCCGCGGAAAAACCGGGCCGGATCCGGCCTCCGAAATGGGCGTGCCGCGGAAAAACCGGGACGGAAACGGCGTGCCGGGGAAAAAACCGGGCCGGATCCGGCCTCCGAAATGGCGTGCCGCGGAAAAAACCGGGCCGGATCCGGCCTCCGAAACGGCGTGCCGCGGAAAAACCGGGCCGGAAACGGCGTGCCGTGGAAAAACCGGGCCGGATCCGGCCTCCGAAATGGCGTGCCGCGGAAAAAACCGGGCCAGATCCGGCCTCCGAAACGGCGTGCCGCGGAAAAAACCGGGCCGGAAACGGCGTGCCGCGGAAAAACCGGGCTGGATCCGGCCTCCGAAACGGCGTGCCGCGGAAAAACCGGGCCGGATCCGGCCTCCAAAACGGCGTGCCGCGGAAAAAACCGGGCCGGAAACGGCGTGCCGCGGAAAAAAACCGGGCCGGATCCGGCCTCCGAAATGGCGTGCCGCGGAAAAACCGGGCCGGATCCGGCCTCCGAAACGGCGTGCCGCGGAAAAAAACCGGGCCGGAAACGGCGGAAAAAACCGGGCCGGAAACGGCGTGCCGCGGAAAAACCGGGCCGGATCTGGCCTCCGAAACGGCGTGCCGCGGAAAAAACCGGGCCGGATCCGGCCTCCAAAACGGCGTGCCGCGGAAAAACCGGGCCGGAAACGGCGTGCCGCGGAAAAACCGGGCCGGATCCGGCCTCCGAAACGGCGTGCCGCGGAAAAACCGGGCCGGAAACGGCGTGCGCGGAAAAACCGGGCAGGATCCGGCCTCAGAAACGGCGTGCCGCGGAAAA
This sequence comes from Phalacrocorax aristotelis, assembly GCF_949628215.1. NCBI lineage: Eukaryota > Metazoa > Chordata > Aves > Suliformes > Phalacrocoracidae > Phalacrocorax > Phalacrocorax aristotelis. The sequence continues at coordinate 2,278 of NW_027441376.1, read as the reverse complement.
ACCGGGCCGGAAACGGCGTGCCGGCGGAAAAAACCGGGCCGGATCCGGCCTCCGAAACGGCGTGCCGCGGAAAAAAACCGGGCCGGAAACGGCGTGCCGCGGAAAAACCGGGCCGGATCCGGCCTCCGAAATGGCGTGCCGCGGAAAAAACCGGGCCGGATCCGGCCTCCGAAACGGCGTGCCGCGGAAAAAACCGGGCCAGATTCGGCCTCCGGAATGGCGTGCCGCGGAAAAAAACCGGGCCGGAAACGGCGTGCCGCGGAAAAACCGGGCCGGATCCGGCTTCCGAAACGGCGTGCCGCGGAAAAACCCGGGCCGGAAACGGCGTGCCGCGGAAAAAACCGGGCCGGATCCGGCTTCCGAAACGGCGTGCCGCGGAAAAACCGGGCCGGAAACGGCGTGCCGCGGAAAAACCAGGCCGGATCCGGCCTCCGAAACGGCGTGCCGCGGAAAAACCGGGCCGGATCCGGCCTCCGAAACGGCGTGCCGCGGAAAAACCGGGCCGGAAACGGCCTGCCGCGGAAAAAACCGGGCCGGATCCGGCCTCCGAAACGGCGTGCCGCGGAAAAACCGGGCCGGATGCGGCCTCCGAAACGGCGTGCCGCGGAAAAAACCGGGCCGGAAACGGCGTGCCGCGGAAAAAACCGGGCCGGATCCGGCCTCCGAAACGGCGTGCCGCGGAAAAAACCGTGCCGGAAACGGCGTGCCGCGGAAAAACCGGGCCGGAAACGGCCTACGAAACGGCGTGCCGCGGAAAAAACCGGGACGGAAACGGCGTGCCGCGGAAAAACCGGGCCGGATCCGGCCTCCGAAACGGCGTGCCGCGGAAAAACCGGGCCGGATCCGGCCTCCGAAACGGCGTGCCGCGGAAAAACCGGGCCGGATCCGGCCTCCGAAATGGCGTGCTGCGGAAAAACCGGGCCGGATCCGGCCTCCGAAACGGCGTGCCGCGGAAAAACCGGGCCGGAAACGGCCTCCGAAACGGCGTGCCGCGGAAAAACCGGCCGGATCCGGCCTCCGAAACGGCGTGCCGCGGAAAAACCGGGCCGGATCCGGCCTCCGAAACGGCGTGCCGCGGAAAAACCGGGCCGGATCCGGCCTCCGAAACGGCGTGCCGCGGAAAAACCGGGCCGGATCCGGCCTCCGAAACGGCGTGCCGCGGAAAAAACCGTGCCGGATCCGGCTCCGAAACGGCGTGCCGCGGAAAAACCGGGCCGGATCCGGCCTCCGAAACGGCGTGCCGTGGAAAAACCGGGCCGGAAACGGCGTGCCGCGGAAAAACCGGGCCGGATCCGGCCTCCGAAACGGCGTGCCGCGGAAAAACCGGGCCGGATCCGGCCTCCGAAACGGCGTGCCGCGGAAAAACCGGGCCGGAAACGGCGTGCCGCGGAAAAACCGGGCCGGATCCGGCCTCCGAAATGGCGTGCCGCGGAAAAACCGGGCCGGATCCGGCCTCCGAAATGGCGTGCCGCGGAAAAACCGGGCCGGATCCGGCCTCCGAAACGGCGTGCCGCGGAAAAACCGGGCCGGAAACGGCGTGCCGCGGAAAAAACCGGGCCGGATCCGGCCTCCAAAACGGCGTGCCGCGGAAAAACCGGGCCGGAAACGGCGTGCCGCGGAAAAACCGGGCCGGATCCGGCCTCCGAAATGGCGTGCCGCGGAAAAACCGGGCCGGATCCGGCCTCCGAAAAGGCGTGCCGCGGAAAAAACCGGGCCGGAAACGGCGTGCCGCGGAAAAACCGGGCCGGATCCGGCCTCCGAAACGGCGTGCCGCGGAAAAAACCGGGCCGGATCCGGCCTCCGAAACGGCATGCCGTGGAAAAACCGGGCCGGAAACGGCGTGCCGCGGAAAAAACCGGGCCGGAAACGGCGTGCCGCGGAAAAACCGGGCCGGATCCGGCCTCCGAAACGGCGTGCCGTGGAAAAAACCGGGCCGGAAACGGCGTGCCGCGGAAAAACCGGACCGGATCCGGCCTCCGAAACGGCGTGCCGCGGAAAAACCGGGCCGGATCCGGCCTCCGAAACGGCGTGCCGCGGAAAAACCGGGCCGGAAACGGCGTGCCGCGGAAAAACCGGGCCGGATCCGGCCTCCGAAATGGCGTGCCGCGGAAAAACCGGGCCGGATCCGGCCTCCGAAACGGCGTGCCGCGGAAAAACCGGGCCGGATCCGGCCTCCGAAACGGCGTGCCGCGGAAAAACCGGGCCGGAAACGGCGTGCCGCGGAAAAACCGGGCCGGATCCGGCCTCCAAAACGGCGTGCCGCGGAAAAACCGGGCCG